>NW_027397134.1:4755575-4848662 GCF_003265705.2 Callorhinus ursinus
ATGGCTTTGAGTCAGGGACGGAGTTGTTGAGGACAAGTCCCCTATCCACCTTGCCAGACAAAAGATCCTGTCCTCACTTCTGAAGGTGACCACTGTACTCACAGCTTCACATGCAGTGCACTCTGCCGGCTCTGGGGTTCAAGGTCACTGGTGCCCGCACCCGTGACCCCTGAGCCCTCCGTTACTTGCCACTCCCTGGGCAGCCCATATTTGTGTAAATTAAACCCTTGTGCATGGTGGGGACAATCTGCTACTTGCAAGGAAGCCAGAGGAGGCTGTGCTGATTGTGGGAAATGGGCTGTGGGTGTTGGAAAAGCAAGGATCGGGGTTCAAATCCGTGAACGCCTTGTTTTTAGGCTGGGGATGTAAGGCTGAAGTGAGGCATTGTGAACGTCCGTACCCCAACCCGGTTATGACAACAGGTGGGCCCAGGGAAACCTGACCTGGGGCCCTTACAACCCCAGCCAGCCTCACCCTCTCTAACCTGTGCAGCAGGAAGATGGCTCTGGAACGCCCAAGTGCCTCTGGGTCTGGGGAGGGCGGCCACGGCGTGCAGTGGGGTGGTGGGAGAGCCCGTTGCAGCAGGGAGGCAGAAGCAGCCCTTGGACACAAGGATGTCCGGTGATTTTCATCTGGCAGCCCCGGGCTGTCTCCTTGGTGCGGGCAGGGCCATTTTTTTCTCGCCAAACTCCTCAAACACTGTTGGACCAGCCATGCCTCCATGCACTGGCTTTCAAGTCGTGTTTCCTCCCATTAGTTTGCTTTCTGTAGCAGCAGAGCCCCTGTTCAGACTGTGTGCTGGACCATGGGTGATGCAGCCTGCCACAGGTGGAGGGCCAGAGGCCCCGAGGACCTCACATAGCTTACCTGAAGACCCCCATCTTCCCAAGCCTCACTGTTTTCTTGCCTGGGGAAAAACGGGCTATGGGAAACCAGGAAAGCTATTAACTGGAAAAAAATGAAATCACAGAATCTGAGAGCAAGAAAGGGGCCTGAGCCGGCTTCTTCTTTGCAAAGCACCTGGATATTAGTGTTTGCTGAGGCTTCCTGCCTCTGGTAAAGGTCTTGGCGGCCAGGATGCTAATGCTTTGCACCAAGGACAGGGACCTCTGACCACTGAGCAGCTGCACTGGCTCATTGCAGGCCAGGTCTGCTCTGTTGGGGGCAGCTCATCTAGCAGAGCAGACGGTGGTCCTGACTGTGGGCTGTGGGCACCAGGAGAGCCAGTCTTTGGGAAACAGAAGCCATTACCGGCCAGTTACTGAGTCGCATTTGGGGTGGGGTGGTGGGGAGTTGGCAGCCAACCCTTAGCAGTCCCTCTAGCGAGACACAAAGATGGAGAAAAAGCTCGACGGTTCTCCAAGAAGAAAATCAGAGTTTAGGATAAGCACGCTAGGATGACAGCTCCACCCCAACTTGTTCTACTTTATTCCAGCATGTTCCACTTCACTCCAGCTCTGCTACAGTCCTGGTCCTTACTCAGAGCCAGAAAGAACCCAAGCTGAATGTCAGCTGGATCACGGCAGATGGGGAGGGGAGGCTGGGGTCGCGGAGAATTCCGAGAGACTCGGTCTTCACCCATGTAGCTCTGTGTGACTGAGCGTGGCTTCTCCTCCTGATGGTCATCCCTGCTGGGCCTCATGCTCCGTTTCTGATCTTCCCTCCAAAGGCAGGAGGGCAGGTCCAAAGGGCCCTGGTGCCCTCCCAGAACCAAGACCCTCAGTTCTACCACCCAACTGGCCCCATCCTTCCACCCGGCCACTTCCAGCTGGCCCTGTCCACCCCTGCTGAGCCCCCACGTGCAGAGATGGGGCCTTCTCTGCTCTTCAGACTTGACGCTATGCTCCCTGCATGGCCTGGGGCTCATGCACACACCCCCAGACCAGATCGCTAGGTGTGGGTGAGTCCTGAGACTGGTGGACTTTGTCAGGAGTGACAGAAGCTTCTGTGGGCGGGACACTTCTTCGGTGGACCCTGGCTCATCCTCAGTCTCTGCAAACAGGGGATCAGGTGTCTGTCTGAATCCTCAGTGTGGCCATGCACTGGATGTCCCCCTCCTGCTCTGCCCCTGTGCCTGGTGGGCCCCACAAGGAGCTGAGATGGTGATACAGGGTGGCTGGCTCCTCCAAACACCACCCCACCTGGGAGGGCAGGGGATAGGGAGGGGACTGCTAAGGGCTTGAGGAGCCCAGGCACAGAGGCAGCCAGGGTCTTCACTGCACTGGGGATGGTCTCCTTGCCTCGAAACCTTGAATCTTCTCCTCGGAGGCCTTGTCTGGGAGCAGCACCTCCACAGTGTAGCTGACCTTCTTGGTGTGCATCAGGCTATAGGTGTTGTCGAAGCGCAGGACATCTGCAAGGGTGGAGAAGTCATCCCTCAAAACCAACCTGACGTATCTGCATACCTGGTGCCCTTGGCAATGGGCCCAGGACTGGGGGTGGTGCTGGAGGGTCAGCCACTGCCCCGCCCTCCCAGTGCCCACTGCTCCAACCGAGAGAGGAGCTCTGCTCTCCCCAGAGGAGAGGGCTGAGCTCCATAAGCCACTTTCCCATCATGCCTTTTAAAGAAGGCATTTCCTTAATTTGCAACGGCGTGGATGGAACTGGAGGGTGTTATGCTGAGTGAAATAAGTCAATCAGAGAAAGACATGCATCAGATGACCTCACTGATATGAGGAATTCTTAATCTCAGGAAACAAACTGAGGGTTGCTGGAGTGGTGGGGGGTGGGAGGGATGGGGTGGCTGGGTGATAGACATTGGGGAGGGTATGTGCTACGGTGAGCGCTGTGAATTGTGCAAGACTGTTGAATCATAGATCTGTACCTCTGAAACAAATAATGCAATATATGTTAAGAAAAAAAAAGAAGAAGAAGAAGATAGCAGGAGGGGAAGAACGAAGGGGAGTAAGTCGGAGGGGGAGACGAACCATGAGAGACGATGGACTCTGAAAAACAAACTGAGGGTTCTAGAGGGGAGGAGGTGGGGGATGGGTCAGCCTGGTGATGGGTATTAAAGAGGGCACATTCTGCGTGGAGAACTGGGTGTTATGCACAATGAATCATGGAACACTACATCCAAAACTAATGAGGTAATGTATGGTGATTAACATAACAATAAAAAATTTAAAAAAATAAAGAAGGCATTTCCTTAGATGCCAAGGTGCAAAGTGAACTCTGGGATGTGATGAATCATCCAGATTTCTCAGTCTCCACCCTTCTAATTCTCCCTCTCCACAAAGGTGAACTAGACATGGATTAACCAAAGCATTAGTAAAACTCATGCTCCTCAACCCAGGGTTCCCCTTCTCCTAGCTCTGTTCCTGACAGAGGCGGAAGGTCAGTGCTGCTCTTGGGGAACATTGCTTCTGGTAAGACTGACCTAACTGCATCTGGCTTGGGTGGCCTGAGAATGAAGGATAAACACATGGAAGAATCATCTCTTTGGGATTCCCACAGTAGGACTGCATATGCACCTGGGCAGCCAGGGACCCCTAAAGGGTAGCCCATGGCTGTTTACTTACCTGTCCCTCAGCCTGTTGAGTGCTGTGTAAGGGCTTCCCAGGAGCTGAGTCCGTGGCTTCGGGCTGTGAACCCCACTCTCTAAAATGCCTCTCTGCAGTTGTACGCATACCCAGGGGCCACTCACCAGATCTAACGTCCTGAAGCCAATTCCCCTGACCACCACGGGATCTAGTAGCTCGCATAGACCCCCACACCCTCCCTGAGGGGTCTGTGCCATAAGGAGGAAAACAACTCCAGGGAATCCTACAGCTCTTACAGACGCCGGCCTTGAGGCAGGTGAGGCTCCCGTCCTCAGGGACCACATGGGCTTTGTAGCGCTGGATGGGCAGCACCTCCACCATCTCCCCTGCTCGCTGCCTCTCGCTCATCTTGGTGGTCTTCAGGAAAACCCCGAAGCCGATGTCTGCCCCTTCTGATGCGAACTGCCACCTGCAGGAGACAAGGCCCCATTAATGCCACCTGCTTGGGCTGCAGGCCCCTCCTGGCTGTGCCCAGGGGTGGCGTGGCCACCATCCCTACCGGAGCACACAGCCCAGGAACAGGATTTCGTTTTCCACCTGCATGAAGGAGCCTCGGGCCACAGTCACCGTGTGCTCATAATTCATCCTCACCTGGTTGCGCAGGTAGTAGCTCTTGGGCACATTGCCCCCGTATTTGATCTGTGGGTGAGGGCTGGTGAGTAAGCACTACACCATGGTCATCACCCCTCCCTCCTACTCCTCTGGGTAACCTGTACCTTGGTCAGGCACTTGGGGTTGCCATCGGGGTCAGTCATGGTCCCCCTAAACTCCACGTGCAGCTGGTCAGGGCTGATGAACTTGGGCAGCTCCTGCTTCCAGTTGCCTATGGGAGCAAGGTTTCGGCGGTGGGGGGGGGGGGGGGCGTTTAACAGAGAGCAGAGAGGCCACGCCCAGGGAGGAAACCTGATATGTCTTTGGCTTACTCCCTTGAGCGCCTACTCCTGAAAGCACCCAAATGCTTTATGTGGCCACCCAGGCTGGGGTCTAGGGCCCGAAGCATTGTGAGAGTGTGCAAAGACCAGTGGGAGTCAGGCCAAGGTCAGTGCCTGAGTAAAGAGGACGAGCCAGGGAGAAATGGGGCCTTTCACGTTGACCTCTACTTGCCCAGGCAGAGATGGGCCCAGCCAGGAAGTCAAGACACTCACCTCCAAGAATCACTACCTTCCTTTGCGTTTCCTCACTCATGAACAACTTGACCAAGTTAAAGGCCACGGGGAACAGCTTGGGGGCTGAAACACATGAAACTCCTTTGGGAAGCTGGCTTAGAGAGGACTTAGAGGTATAGTCATGGCCAGGGGCCTGGGCTGGACAAGAGTTAGACAGATCTAGATTCTGCTACTTCCTGCTGTGTGACCTTCAGCTAGTTACTCAGCCTCTCTGAGTCTTAGTGTTGTTAACTATAAAACGGAGATAAATTAAACAATGTATGCATAACACTTGGCACAGCTCCTGGCTCTCAATAAATGGTTGCCCCCCCACCTAGTTGTAGGGTGTCAGTAATGTGGATTTCCCTATGGTGCCTCTTCTAGTCCACACTCACAGTTTTCCCAAGCTGTGTTGGAATTTTCTTGGGTGCAAGTAAATGGGGCATCTGCATTAGACCTCATGTCCCACCTGAATTGCTCACGCTGACTGGGTGCTTTCTGTGGGCTCTTCCTCCACAGACTGTCTCATTTAACCTCCTGGCTTTCTTATAGGGAAGGTGTCACTGCATTCCTATTTTACAGACTGGGAAAACTGAGGCTTAGTAAGGTTAAGTAGACTTGCTCACAATCACAGAGCTAGCTAGACTGGAAAGCAGATCATTTGACCCCAGAGCACACGTGGTGTTCCCTTCACTGTACAACTGTCACAGACAGGGACCATTCCCTCTCAAAGCATGTCTATCAGCCAGTGTGGTCCATGAACGATCTGTTACCATTCCACACCGAGAAAAGTAAAGAAAATAACAGTTCACTTTTAGAAACTTATAACTTATTTGACATTTGCTGCAACATCCCAGAGCAGATTTTGTATATTCCAAAAGTATCGGTCTATGAAGGACTGACTAAAAAAAAAAACAAAAAACAAACAAAAAAACCCTGATCTTCACAAAGGATGGCTTGAGAAGCCCTACCCTGGGTGATTTATCCACGGGTCCCCCCATTCCCCACTCCTCCTCCCCCAAGCGGTCACCCCCATCACGGGCCCACCTCGAATGACAAATTCTTCAGCATCTCAGGATAATTTGCTTCCAGGATGGCAAAAAACTGTGGCAAGATGAGTCTGGTCAAGGTCATGCTTCAACACATTCTATGCCTGGATTTGATGGCCTTTAATGCTGCTGACACAAGAGCCCCTGCCACCCCCTGGCCACCCACCTTCCCCATGAGATGCACTTCATCCCCTGTGATACTCTTGTTCATCTTTCTCCTTGGAGGTGGGGGGACTCCGGGCCAGCTTTACTGGCTGCTCTGGGCCCCTGGCGGGGGGGTGATCCTCCTCCCCATGGAGGAGGTAGCTCCCTACTGGCCCCCCAGCCAGCCGCCTACCTCACCGGCTGGTAGACTTCGACAGCTGGCTTCCACGGGTGTTTCAGGCTGAGCCCCTCCATGTCAAACACCATCAACACCGTCTCAGTAATCCGGCCCAGCTACATGGGACAGCACAATGACAGATGTCACACAACTCCAGCCAGGGGGTCCGGGCCTGGGAGACCCCGCACTGCTCCCACCTTCCTGCTACCCCCACCCCTAACTGCCCATAGGGCCTTCCAAACAGATCGAGCCCACCTAGCGTCTAAGAAGATGCTGCATCTGAGCCCCGGCAAAGTGACCCCTTATCACACTGTTTGCTCAACATGATTGGCCGGACTTAGTTAACTGCAGAATTGAAGACCTCACTCGTTGCCCACCGGGCATCTCCCTGTACAAGAGTACGCTGCGTCAGTCAGCGTCTGCAGTCCGGGGGTGTGTCAAGCCAGAGCTACAGTGCTGGCAGGCTGTGCGGCCTTGGGTGGGGTTTTAACAGCTCTGAGCCTTATTTTCTCCCTCTGTGAGATGGGGGTAATTCCAGGTTCTGACAGAATTTCCAGGAGGATTCAGTGAGATGAGTCCCAAAGAGCCCAGTGCCTGACACGAGCTAGCCCCTGGTAAATGTCAGCAGATGTTATTACTGGTATCATCATCACCACAACTACCAGCTCTGATTGGAAATGTACACGAAGTAGAAGACCCCGTTGTGACCCCATAAAATCAGTCATCTTGTTCGAGACACACACATCTATTCGGACCAGGCACTGTTTGCAAGTCTCTCATGCTTGCCACAAATCTCTGTGCCAAGGGTCTATTTGGTGTCCAGCACCGTGACAGACACTGGGGATGCAGGCCCTGTCCTCGCCATCAGGCAGATCATCCTAAAGTGACACAAGAGCCCCCCCGCCCCAGAGGTCTTCTCAGACTCATGGAGACACTTAGATTCACAAAACCAACAGACCACACTTGGCAATAGATTCATGCTGAAGGGTATGGACAAGGAAACACAGAGTCAGAGCAAAGAGAAGATCTGTACAGATGGGTGTGGGTCCCTCCTGGCTTGGAAGGCCTTTGCCCCACAGGACTCCATATTTTTTTTGGTAGCAATTCCATATTAGCTTCTAGGGACACACGACAGATGTGCCAAGTTTCAAGTCACTGCTCTCAGGGAAGCCAACAGCGATGGCTCCCCCATCAGGTTATGGTTGTGCAGTGTCCAACTGGGGACATCTTTTCCATAAGCAAGCTGACCATCCACTGTTCCCAGGGTTCCCGGGGAACAGAGCCAGAGCGTTCACTGCACCCAAGGTCAACATCTCACCCAAGGTCAGAGGGGAAAGGGATTTGGTGATCCTTGGCCCTCGCCAGCAGAGAGTATCACACACACGTTAGATGCTCAGAGATGGGTGACTGCAGGAGAAGCCATGTCCCACTAAAGCCCAGAGTGCTGAGGCCTGACGAGAAGCGGAGACAGCATGCCTTTCCCACCTGGTCGCCACCTTGGTGCCACCCTTTAGACAGATCGGGCCCACCGTGCGCTTCCCATCCTGGACCCAGTCACGTACCTTCTGACTCTGCAGCTCACACTCCCGCAAAAGCAGCTCACAGACCCTGATGCGCTTCCGGATCAGCTCCTGCTTGGAGGGTGACAGGAGAAGACCCTTGGGTTCAAGGGTCCCAATGATGTCGAACCACACAGGGCAGTCTTCATAGTCATAGCCGCTCAGACCACCGGAGTCGTACAGCCGGATCACCTGGGCACAGGGATGAGGTCCTGACTCAAACCAGCCTATCAGCCATCAGATGGCTGGATTTTGGGGGCAGGTATGAAAGGCATCGGATGGTCTGTGGGGGATGCTGCATGGGGCTCACCTCTGAGGGTTGCCACGAGAGGATGTTGTCCAGGTCCTGTTGCTGTGGAGAAATGGCAGGACCTGAAGACTGCCTACCACAAAGACCTTGAAGGCACCTGGGGGCATCGGGCCAGATCCCTCTGCCTACAGCCCCCAAGACCCTGCCAGAGCACCCCCAGGCTCTTCTGACCTAGAACTGGAGGTGGCAATGCCAGGAGGAGGGCTGTGGGGGACCCAGGTCTGATGCAGAAAGGGATCCAAGGAGGAAGGGAGGAAACACAGGAGAACAGGAGAGGCCAACGTTCCTACTCTTTGTCACTGATCCCTGGGGTACAATGTGTGGGAGGCAGGACACTCCTGAGAATGAGGCCTCACCTTCTGGAGCATGTCCTCAGATTTCTGCAGGTCAAATTTCTGGGCTGCAAAAAGACCCAAAGTAAGAGGAGGCTTGAGGCTGGATCTTGAACTCGCAGTTCTCTGAAAACTCATGAAGAAACACGAGGGTGCCTGAGTCTTCCATGATGCCCCAAGAATACATTGGGGGTCTGGACATTTCTTTGTCATTTCATTTTTTCTTTTTAAGAAATATTTATTGGGGCGCCTGGGTGGCTCAGATAGTTAAGCGTCTGCCTTTGGCTCAGGTCATGATCCCAGGGTCCTAGGATCGAGCCCCACATCCGGCTCCTGGCTCAGCGGGGAGTCTGCTTCTCCTTCTCCCTCTGCCTTTCTCCCTGCTCGTGCTTGCACTCTCTCTCTCTCTCTCTCTCTGTATCTCTGTGTCTCAAATGGATAAATAAAATCTTTAGAAAAAATTTTTAAAAAGAAATATTTATTTATTTATTTTGGAGAGAGAAAAAGAGAGAGGGAGCACAGAGGGGAGGGGCAGAGGGAGAGTGAGAGAGAGAGAATCTAAGCCGACTCCCTGCTGAGTGCAGAGCCCCACGTGGGGCTCAATCTCAAGACCCTGAGATCATGACCTGAGCCAAAATCAAGAGTTGGCCGCTCAACCGACTGAGCCACCCAGGCGCCCCTGGACATTTTTTTAAAAAGCAAGTATCCTTAATCTTCTAGAAGACTTTGGAAGCCCTTGATTTCAGTATCCAAGCCTTTTTAACCTGTTCGTTCCAGGGGTGCCTGGGTGGCTCAGTCGTTAAGCATCTGCCTTAACTCGGGGTTCTGGGATCGAGCCCCACATCGGGCTCCCTGCCCTGCGGGAAGCCTGCTTCTCCCTCTCCCACTCCCCCTGCTTGTGTTCCCTCTCTCGCTATCTCTCTCTCTGTCAAATAAATAAATAAAATCTTTTAAAAAATAAAAATAAATAAACTCTTCATTCCAGAGGTTGATCTGGCCTGTAATATTTGATGCCCCCAAGGGGGCACAGACCCTCTTGGTGTTAGGGGTAGTGAGGAGCATAGGCTTTGGAATCAAACAGACTTGGGTTTAAATTCTAATTTTGTCCTTTTATTTGCTGTGCAACTTTGAGCAACTCACCTACCTTCTCTAAGTCTTGGTTTTTTAATCTGTTAAATAGGAATAATATATTTTTCAGTTATTCAAAGGATGACATGAGATAAAGCACATAAAGTGCTTGACACACTACCTGGCTCCCAGGAACTTCTCAGTAAATGGTTAACTATTGTTGTGATTACTTATTTTGAAGAAATAAATTCACTTTAATTGAAAATGTGATGCTTTATTTTAAAAATGAACCCCTTCTAATATGTCAGAGGGGGAGACGAACCATGAGAGATGATGGACTCTGAAAAACAAACTGAGGGTTCTGGAGGGGAGGCGGGGAGGGGGATGGGTTATCCTGGTGATAGGTATTGAGGAGGGCACGTTCTGCATGGAGCACTGGGTGTTATGAACAAACAATGAATCATGGAACACTGCACCAAAAACTAATGATGTAATATATGGTGATTAACATAACAATAAAAAAGGAAAAAAAATGAACCCCTTCTAGTCTTTATAGACTAGATTACTTTTTTTCCTTACAATATTGGCAAGGTCTCTAGTTCTGTTTAAACTATGATGTTGCTTAACATCATCTTTTTCTTGTTCCCGATTTTAAAGAAAATGCATCTAAAACTTCTTCTTCTTTTTTTTTAAGATTTTATTTATTTATTTGAGAGAAAGAGCATGAGCAGGGGCAGCAGCAGAGGGAGAGGGAAAAGCAAGCTCCCCGCTGAGCAGGGAGCCCAATGTGGGGCTTGATCTCAGGACCCTGAGATCATGACCTGAGCCGAAGGCAGGTACTTAGGTGACTGAGCCACCCAGGTGCCCCCTAAAACTTCTTCTTAACTCGCAACGTATATTGTAAGATCTTTGTTGCATAACCATTACCAAGCCAAGTCAAGGAAATCCCCTTCTATTTCTAGTTTGGTAAGACTTTTTTTTTTTTAAGATTTTATTTATTTATTTGACAGAGAGAGACACAGCGAGAGAGGGAACACAAGCAGGGGGCGGGGTGGGAGAGGGAGAAGCAGGCTTCCCTCAGAGCAGGGACCCCGATGCGGGCCTTGATACAGGGCTCGATCCCAGGACCCTGGGATCATGACCCAAGCCGAAGACAGACGCTTAATGACTGAGCCACCCAGGCGCCCCTTTTATTTTGTTTTTATCTTATGAATAGGATTTGAGCCTTTTCAAATGCTTTTCCTGCATTGAGATAGCCACCTAATTTCTCATTTTTAATTCTATTAATGTGTTCAATGACACTGATAGATTGTCTGATGTTGAATTCTTCCTGCATACCTAAGATAAACTCCCGCTGATCGTGCTGTGTAATTTTAATACCTTATTGGATTCTATTATGTAATGTTTCCCTTAGACTTCCTTACATCTACATTGACAAGTGAAACAAGCCCAGAATTTTCTTTTATGTCCTGATCTCATTTTGGAATCAAACCAACCCAAGCCTCATAAAGTAACTTTCACTTTTTAAATATATTTTAAAGCAACTACAACAATGTGTAAAAGCAGGTATCAGCTAATCTTAAAACTTTGGGAAAATTCGTCTGTAAAGCCATTGGAGTTTGAGTTTTGGAAGGAGGGAAGCTTTTTAGTACCATTTATATGCCTTTAATATTTATTGGTCTCTTGGGGCTTTCTATTTTCTTCTTGCTGGATTTTGGCCTTATATGTGTGTTATAAGGAATGCACTGATTTCATTGAGATTTTCAAATTTGTGCATAATTGTCTATAATGTTCTTTTATTGGTTTCTAAAAAAATCTCTGTGATGTCTAGGAGATTTCCTACTGAGAACCAGGTTGGTTTCTTGTTCTATAGAAAGTGGTTTGGGCACTGTTGATGGACCCTCATAGTTTTTTTAGTAGCACCTACTATGTGCCCGGCTGGAAGTATGGGGCAGGCACGGACACTGCTGGCATGGAGCCGGCATCCGAGTGGGAGAGATGGACACAATCGTGAGATGGAGATAAAGAAAACAAAATGAAGTGACTTGAGGTCAGGGGGGCCCCCTCTGCATCTGGCCTGAGCGGGGAGACTCCAAGTTCAGCCCCAGAGACCTCCCTCCCTGTTGCCCAGGTGTTGGGCTAGTGAGGCAGGCAGTGTGGCTAGGGAGGTAAAGTTGAAGGGGACGGGGCCATGTCAGCCCGTCTGCCTCAGCAGAAAGTGGGAGGCATCAGGACACCCTGTCCCCTCTTCTCCCAACCTTAGATCCTTCTCCTTTCCCATGACCCAGCAGCCTACAGTGTCTGTGACTTCACTCCTTTCTCAACGACACACCAGGGACCTGAAAAGTTGGTTTTTCAACCCAGAAAGACTCCAAAGGAGGAGTGAGGTCTGATGCTGTATCAAGGGGCTTCAAGAAATCTACTGTCCTCACTCCTTCTTTAGCCCAGGAAAATGACATGGACATAACTTGTTGAAAACAGAATAGAAGCTTCCACAGCCAAGAGAGCCTAGGGAGATGATGACTAAATGTCATGTGGCATCCTGGATGGGATCCTGGAACAGAAAAACTAAGGAGATCTAAACAAAGTGGGGATTTTAGTTAATAACCACGTATCAGTGTTGGTTCATGAATTGTAATAGATGTACCATAAGAATGAAAAATATTCATGATAGGGGAAACTGGGTGCGGGATATGTGTGGACTTCCTGTACCTATCTTCACAATGCTCTGTAAATCTAAAGCCATTCTAAAAAATTAAGTTTGTAGAAAATAATAATTAAAAAACGTAACCAAATAGAACAAACAGAACAGAAGGGAGGGCTTCCTCTGTGTAGGTGCTGTGCACGCCCATGACCTCATGTCAGACTCACAGCGTCTTGAAGGTGGGGGGACCAGTATTATCCCCATTACCCAGAAGAGAAAAGTGAGCCTGAGAGACAATGGGTGATTGCCAGAGGCACGCTGCTAGCACACAGCAGAGCTGGGATTCCATCACAGGCTTGCCAGATTCCAAGGCTGCCATTATCACCCCACTGCGTGTGCACTTTCCAGCCTGGCTTCTGACTTCTCTCTTGGTTCAAGTTCAAAATCCTTTCCATGGGGTGTGTTGAATTGGAATGAATTCTCCCCCTAGGTTTCTGTTATTCTAATTTTACACTCCTGTGACAATCCCTGGAAGAAGTTCCTTCTCTACCTTTAATTGCATCCACTTCCTGAAGTGTTTGCTGGGCACCTGCTAGGTGGCCAGCTTCCCTCAGGGGATGACACAGCCCTGCTTTCAAGGAACTGGAAATAGACCCATAGGCAAGTCCTGAAGAGTATATCTGGGGCTATCTGACTCAAGGCCCAGCCAGGCCAGTCATCCTGAGAACTTCCCAGGTGTGAAGTTCACCTCTACCATACGCCCACCCAGTGCCAAGTGTACACCCTCTCTAATGCTCATAGCAATCCTTGGGGAGGTGGCCCCATCCCACTTTACAGATGAAGAAATTGAGGCTCAATGGGGTTTGGTGCCATGCTAATTTGGAGGGGAGTTCAGATTCTAACCCAAAGCAGGGTGATTCCAGAGCCTATGTTTCCCACTCTATAGTATTTTCTCCCGAAGTCCCACCCACTTTCCTGAAACCCTCCTTCCCTCTCTCCCTCTTGGCACCCTCGACACCGCCAGTCTCACCTCAGAGGCAGCGCAGGAGGAAGTACTCATCAGCATTGGGCAGGGCAGGCAGCAGGTCCTGGAGGTTGTCCCAGAACTGAGGGGGAGATACAAAGGTCAGAGGGGCTCCCATGACCCCTGGGCTCCCAAGCCCACCCCGACTCTTCCCAAACTCAGTCTGTCAATCAGTCCTGCCCAGGGACTCTGCAGGCTAGGGACCACAGAGAGAGCAGCGGCTGCCTCGACCTTTTTGCAGCGTGGGAATGGAGCACCCCTCAGCCCACCATGGCAAGAAGAGTTGGGTCCTTCTCAAACTTTGGGGGTTCTCTGCCTCCCCAAGATCCTCATTCTATAGGTCTGAGGCGGGGCCCTGCCTTCCCTATTTTGACAAAGATCCCTGGTGAATCGGATGCAGGCAAACGAGAACAATTTAGGAACCTCGCCCTTGATACTGTATCTTGAAGGTCTAGATTTGGAAGCAAGTTGCTTAACCACTCTCGGCCTCAGTTTCCTCATCCCGGGGACTAAGGGAGCTGAAGGTAAGCTCTGGAGGGGTGGGTTTGCAGGGGAACCTGTGATTGGGACTTTAGGATTAGAAACCAATGCTAGCAAAGCCATAGGAAGCTATCTTAACAGCCATCCACCAAACCTCCTTTAGCTTTACAGATGATGTTTAAAATAAGAATGTGTTCAGGGGCCTGGGTGTCTCGGTCGGTTGAGTGTATGCCTTTGGCTCAGGTCATGATCTCAGGGACCTGGGATGGAGCTTCACGTCTGAGAAGGGCCTGGAATAACTTGAAGGAAAAGCTAACTTAACAATGATGCCATATAGGGGCGCCTGGGTGGCTCAGTTGGTTAAGCGGCTGCCTTCGGCTCGGGTTGGGATCCTGGAGTCCTGGGATCGAGTCCCGCATCGGGCTCCCTGTTCAGCAGGGAGTCTGCTTCTCCCTCTGACCCTCCCCCTCTCATGTGCTCTCTCTCTCTCTCTCTCTCTCTCATTCTCACTGTCTCAAATGAATAAATAAATAAATAAATAAAATCTTAAAAAAAAAAAAAACCAATGATGCCATATAGAGAAAGCAGCCTCTGGCTGCATGACCACAGGTGGTCGAAACTAGACTTAGGAAAAACCTAGAAGGAAATGCTTCTAGGCGTGGTTGTCTAGATCTCTGGGACCATGGGTGGCTTCTTTTTCCTACTTTTCTTTTTCTCCCTAATTTTTAAAACAACTAACGTTCATTTCTTTTAAATAACAGAAAAAATAAGAATAAACTCTTTTTACATTGTTTAAAGCTCTTTGACCCACAAGCATCTCCATCATAATTGACCCCCAAAGGCCGGGTGTCTAGTCCCTCCCATGAGCCTAGTGTCGGGGGCTCCCCTGAGGTCTTTGCCAGTGGGGAGAGAGAGAGCTAAGCAGGGGACTCCCTCTCCTCCTTCACTTGGCGACCCCTCCTTCAGCTCAGGACCCTCTACTCCTGGAACCTCTTCCTATACCTGGGAATTCACCCAGGGCCCCCCATTCTTCACTTGGGACCCTTCTCTCCTTCACTAAGAATTCATCCAGGGTCCCCCTCCTTCATCAGGGGTCCTCATTCCTCCCTGGAGGATCCTCCCCAGGGTAGGAGCCATTCTCCACAAGTCTGAAGCCCAAAGTGTGAGCCAGGGCCGTCACCTCCCTCCCCTAACCTGAAGTCACAGTTTCTAGGCCCTGCCATCTCCAAATCAAATTAATTTCGTGGCCCCTAAGACCTGAATATGCCCCCCCTTCCCCAGGGCATGACACTCTCAGCTGCAGCCTGAAGGACTGTCTTGACATCACCAACCGCCCCCCCCCAGTCCCCTTTAACGGAAACATTGACAACAGGGAGAAGGCTTGGGCCCTGGGGAGTCTGAAAACCACAAAGAGAAGCCAAACAAACAAATGTTGCAATCAGAGCAGGAGACCTGCTAGTCTGTCTGCCCAAGGCTGCCCAGAGGGATGGCAGCATCACCCTACCCCCACAACCAGGGGACAAGGGCTAGGGCTCTGTGGTCCGGAGAGAGCAGGATCGGAAAGCTGGATCCCGCCCCAGTGTAGCCCAGAGAAAGGCTCAAGTCCTGTGTCCCGTGTATGTCTGCCTCAGCCACTGTGCCCAGTGGCGGGCAAGCTGGATAGAGACACCCTCAAGGGTCTCTTTTCCATCCAAACAATGGGGGCTTCAGCCCGGGTGGGCAGCATCAGGCAGCTCCTTCCCTCCCCAAGCCTCCCCCACCTTGCCCCCACCCTTGAAGCCCCTCACCCTGGCCAGCGCCTCCTGCTGCTGGGGGCTCAAGTCCCCGACTCGGCCGCTCATGGTGCCCGCGGGCGCAGGGGTCGCGGGGCGCAGATGTGCCAGGAGTCTGCCCGCCCGCCTCCTGGCCTCGCAGCCGCCGCCTGGTTTTATCTGGCGAGCAGATGTTGGCCCCGCCGCGCAGGGTTCTTGCCTCCCCTCGCGGTGCTTTGCGGGCGGTGGCCAGGAGACACCCTACGCGGGGCAGGGAGGCGACCCGCTCCGGAGGGGTCCCAGAGCACGGACTCGAGGGGAGGGCAGCGGGCGTTGCTACCTCCAGGCATCCTCATCCCAGGGGCTCCTACAGGTTCCTGCATGTTAGGGGAAGGGGGGAGCATAAAGGAGGTGTGGGCAAGTTCTAGGGAACACGCCTAGATCCTCTTTCCCAGCAAAATGGACGAACTTTTCATAAAGCGGGCTCAACCCTCTAGGTGATCCCCAGGAGTTTCTGCCCAAAGGGCCCCAACCTCTGTCCCCTGGCCTTGACCACAGGCTGCGCACTATCTGTGCTCGCTAGCTGAGAGAAGCCTTTATGTGCAAAATGGTTCCAGCCCCAAGACGGTCAGGAGGATTAGATAAGATGATCCACCAAGGGTTAGCCTGGCATGCCACACCCAGTCAGTGTGTAATGTTAGGAATATTATTTCATAATTACTATTATTATTGATACTTTCACCAGAGCAGAGAGCTACAGAGGTGGAAATTCTGGGCTGGACCCCCCCCCCCCCCCCCGGTGAGCCCCTGGGTAGAGCTACAGCCAGAAGGCAGGGGAATGGGAGGTGGCAATAGTAGCTGGAAGCCCCGGGTGGGGTGGTGGAAGGGTCAGGAGGCCACGGGTGGTGGGCGGCTGACACAGGTGGCCAGGATGGCATCCGGGAACCAGGCAGGGGTCACTGAGAAAGGTGAGAAAACAGGTTGGCTGGGCAGGAATTTTTTTCTTTTCTTTTTTTTAAGATTTTATTTATTCATAAGAGACAGAGAGAGAGAGAGAGGCAGAGGGAGAAGCAGGCTCTCCGCCGAGCAGGGAGCCCGATGCGGGACTCGATCCCAGGACCCTGGGATCATGACCTGAGCCGAAGGCAGATGCTTAACCATCTGAGCCACCCAGGCGCCCTGGGCAGGAATTTTCAAGAGAGGAGCAGGTGGGAGGTGAAGGTGAAGGGGGAGATAAATCGGGCCATCAGAACATTTCCCCCTCTGCCCCTCCCTCTGGGTTGAACCAAATTCCAGACCTGTGCAGACCCATCTGGTGGCCATGAACCGCATGTGGCTGTTGAGTATTGGGACTGTGGCTTGTCACTAGCACTCATGGAGAGATACATGCCAAATCTCGAAGACGTAATTCCTCCAAATGAAATATTTCAGTAATTAATTTCTTATACTGAGGACATGTTGCAATAATTGTTTTGAATAATGTTAGAATAAATAAGATATATTATTAAAATCGATTTTGTCTGTTTCTTTTTTACTTTTTCATACTTTTAGAAATTTTTTTTAAAGATTTTATTTATTTATTTGACAGAGAGCTAGAGAGAGCAAGCAGGCAGAGCGGCAGGTGGAAGGAGAGGGAGAAGCCAGCTTCCTGCTGAGCAGGGAGCCCAATGCTGGGCTCGATCCCAGGACCTTGGGATCATGACCTGAGCCACCCAGGCGCCCCTCTTTTAGAATTTTTTTAAATGAATAAGCTTATTTTCTAGGGCAGTTTTAGATTCACAGCAAAATTGAGCGGAAAGTATAGAGAGGTCTAATACACCGTGTTCCTCCCACCACACACACAGCCTCCCCCACTATGGACATCCTCCACCAGAGTGGGACATTGGTTGCAGTTGATGAACCTACACTGACACGTCATTATCACCCAAAGTCCATAGTTTACATTAGGGTTCACTTCTGGTGGTACATTCTAAGGGTCTGGACGAATACATAGTGTGACATATATTCACCACTATGGTATCATACAGAATAGTTCTACTATTTTCACTAAAAATCCTCTGTGCTCTAGTCTTTTTACTTCTTAAAAATGTGGCTACCAGAAAATTTTAAATGACGTATGTGACTCGCATTTGTGCCTTGCATTGCATTTCATTTGGACAGCACTGTCCTAGAGGGATTTAAAATCCAAAAAAAGTTTAAAAAGCTAAAAGAAAGTGAAACTGACACTCACCATGTCTCTGGAAGGGCATGTCTTTGCTTGAAAGCAATGACAGAAATCACAAAGGGGGCAATCAATTGATTTGACTACCTAAAAATACAAAAATGTGTGAAACAAGACACACAATTAAGTCAGCAGTTGCTACTGTGAATTTGTAAAAAATAAAATGTACAAAATTGATATCTTTATAAAGAATGCATGTAAATTAAGGAGAAAAATACTAAAGCACTAAAAAATGGACAAAGGACTCAAAACACTAATTATCAGAAGAGGAAATGCACAGGGGAAATAATCTAGTGGATAAATGCTCAACCTCCAGGTCATCAAAGAAATGGGTATACAATCAGTGAGATACCTTCCCCCCAGCCCTCGGCCAAATCAGCAACAAAACAGAAACAGAACAAACCAAATAACAGGCACACACACAAATGTGCATACACGCACATACACCCACAACTTTTTTTCACACACAACTTTTTTAATAATATGATAATAAAGGCAGAAGTTGGTGAAATGGAGACATTTATACATTGCTGGCAGGACTGGAAAGTGATTCAGCTTTTCTCGGAAACTACCTGACAATATGCATTAGGATCCTTCAATACTTTACCACTTTGTCCAATAAAAATGCTAACAGGGGCGCCTGGGAGGCTCAGTCTGTTAAGTGACTGACTCTTGGTTTCAGCTCAGGTCATGATCTCAAGGTCACAAGATTGAGCCCCACGTTGGGCTCCCTGCGTAGCTCAGAATCTGCTTGGAACTTCCTCTCCCTCTCCCTCTGCCCCTCCCCCCTGGGGCTCTCTCTCTCTAAAGTAAATAAATCTTTTTTTTTTAAATCCTAAATAACAGAAAAGATTTTCAGCTTAAAGTTGGGGCGTGCATTGTTAATAGGAAAATTGGAAACAATTTTTCAGGAAACCACAGTGCTTAATGTGGTTGATGAAGAGTTTATAATCACACAGAAAAAATGCCATGGAACAATTTGGAAAAGACGAGACCACATTATATATGCCATATGCTTCCAGACTATGAAACAAAATCCACACAATAAAAGAAGGGCCAGGCAAGAAATGTGCTCCCAAATTTCCCAGTCTCTGAGAAGAGGGAGAAGTCATATTTTTAAAATGCCACAGGTAATGGCTGCCTGGGTGGCTCAGATGGTTGGGCATCTGCCTTTGGCTCAGGTCATGATCCCACGGTCCTAGGATCGAGTCCCGCATCGGGCTCCCTGCTCCTTGGGAGCCTGCTTCTCCCTCTGCCTCTCTCTCTCTGTGTCTCTCATGAGTAAATAAATAAAACTCTTAAAAAAAATAAAAAATAAAATAAAATAAAATAAAATAAAATGCCACAGGTAATGAGTCACCTCCAAAGAGAAGGCTTTGTTTATCAAGTGCTTACTGGTATTTTCCATGGGCCAGGCCCTGTTCTGAGGGCTTTGTAAATATTAGTTCAGTCCTGTCCAAGAGATAATGGAAGCCACATAGGTAACTCTAAATTCTCTACCAGTCACATTTTAAAAAGCCTAATTCTGATTATGCTTTATTTAGCACAGGGTATCCAAAATGTTATCATCTTGACACATAATTGATATGATTAATAAATGAGATAAATTAATTATCTCGTTAAAAATTAATAGTGAGATATATTGCATTCCTTTTTTGTACTAAATCTTTTTTTTTAAGATTTTATTTATTTGTCAGAGAGAGAGAGAGAGAGAGAAAGAACGCAAGCAGGGGGAGTGGCAGGCAGAGGGAGAAGCAGGCTCCCCACCGAGCAAGAAGCCCGATGGGGGACTCGATCCCAGGACCCTGGGATCATGACCTGAGCTGAAGGCAGATGCTCAACCAACTGAGCCACCCAGGCGCCCCTGTACTAAGTCTTTGAAACCCAGTGTGATTTAGTATTTCAGCTTAGTATGTGGCCTTTCATTTCAATGCCGACTAGCCACATTTCAAATGCTTGATGAGCCACATGTGGTATCTTGGGTTGAATCGTGTCCCCTCCCAAATTCATATGTTGAAGCCCTAATCCCCAATATCTCAGAATGTGGTCTTGCTTGGAAACAGGGTCATCACAGATGTAATTAGTTCAGATGAAGTCTTACTGGAGAAGGGTGGGCCCCTATTCAAAGTGACCGGTGTCCTTATGAAGAGGGGACATCTGGATACAGACATGCCCACGGGGAGAGTACCATGTGAGGGCGAAGACAGAGATTAAGGTGATGCTTCCACAAGGGAAGAAATGCCAGAGATTGTCAGTAACCCATCAGAAGCCAGAGGAGAGACAGGGAACAGATTCTCCTCGCATAGAAGGAACCAAGCTTGCCAATACTTTGATCTTGGACTTCCTGTGTCCAGAACTGTGAAAGAATACATTTTGTGGTGTAAGCCATTCAGTCTGGGGTACTTTGTTATGGCACTCCCAGCAAACTGCCATAGGTGATTAGCAGTTGCCTTCTTAGGCAAGGCAGGGTTCGTTCACTTAGTCCTCCTGGCACATTCTGAGATTGGCATGATTATTACCCCACCTAGGGACCAGGAAACTAAAGTTCAAGGAGCCTCCGAGGTCTCAGAGCCAGCAAGCAGCAAAGCCAGGATCAGAACCCAGCCAGGCTGGTAGGGGTCCAGGCACTCACCACCATGCCATATCCTTCTACCTGCCAGGTTCCCTGTGTCCAGGTTACCCTCAGGTCCTGTCATGCTGACACAACACATATGTCCTTCCTCTGAACCTGTAGGGTGACACCACCTCCTCAAGGTCAGCCACTGGCTGGGCATGGAGGACTTTCAGTCTAAGCATCTGGGCACCAGTGCTTTGAGGGACAGACAACTCCCCTCTTCCATGGTGGGCCTGTCTACCCCCGCCTTCCCAAGCTCATTCCCTTGGTCCCCCTGAACCATGGGCTGAGAAGCTGAACTACAATGATGGTGTCGTCATGGTATGTAACCTTAATTCCATATCTCCTGCCCACTCACTGCACTGCCTCTCCCTCCCACCTTCTGGGTGCTCCAGAAACTCCAGGCATCTCTCAGTGGCCAGAAGTGGTCTGCTTGTGGTCCTAATTCAAGCCTGTAGCCCGCCAATTGAAGGAAGTTCTGTGGGGGTGAATGGCATCTCCATTGTTGGAGTGGGATCAGTCTTTGCAGGAGCCCCTGCCTGCTCTGCCCCCACATCATGGCTAATTCAGTCCTATCCTGCAGACATCTTAGCTGGACAAATGCTACTGGATGTCCCTCCACATATGAAGGATGGGGCTTGGATTACCCTAGGTAACCCAGGGGTTGGGAGGAAGTGTCTACCTGACAGAGATGCCGAGGGCAGGTGCGACCTCATGCCTGAGCCTGCCTGGGAGGTGGATATCAGGCTTTAGGGCAGCTGGGGAAGGGTTGTTGGCTCCCACCATCAATTCAGGGTGACCTCAGAAAAAGGTGGGGCCTGACGTGGCCACATCCCCTCTGTTCTCTAACTCTAGGAAGGGAGGTGGCACAAGGACCTGGGGTGGGGGGTGGGCAGTGGAAGCCTGACCAACTACCCTAAAGACCTGGGGCCAGTAAAAAATGTGGGTTAGGGGTCTGGGGCCACAAAAGCCAGGAGGTCCATCCTTCCCAAGACACAGAACATCAAGTAGGGAGTATATAGAGCAATCTCTCTCCCCCTAATGTTCTCTCCTACCACAGGGCCTTTGCACATGCTATTCTCGCTGACTTGAACATCTTACCTTACCTCCTTCTGCACTGCCTCATTAGTGCTGCCTCAAGTCCTCTGATTCCCCAGTTAAATGCTCAAACAGAGCCCTGCTCCTCTCTTCCAGAGCGTTGTTCTCATTAGACATCACTTGATTCGACTATTTGACTCACCCCCTCAACTGTCAGCCCCAGGAGGCACAGGCCATGTTGTGCTCACCATTGTACCAGTGGACTCATTTACATTGCAGCAACTGAGAGGCTGGTAAGACCCAGAGCTAAGATTTGAACCCTTATCTGTCTGTACCTGGATCTTTAACTACCACCTGTCCTGTCTCCCTGAAGATAGAGTGTTTTAGTAAAGGTATAAAGCAAGAACACTGCATTAGAGGGGTCCTGGGATATCCCCCAGAGGAGATGGTCTTTGAGCTGGGCCTCTAGGTGGAAACAGGAGAAAAATATTCTAGGTAGAGGCAACCATCCAAAGAAACTCATAGAGGTGAGAGAGGGGCTGTGAGGGCAGGGGCCTCAAAAAGATTGAGGTCAGGTCATGAAGGCACTTCAGGCCATGCTAAGGACTTTGGGCCATGCCCTGTCATTGGTGGGGAGATTTGAAAGTTTTAGAAGCAGAAACAATGTGATTTCCCCTGTGCCAGGAAGAAAACCATGGGCCGGGGGTGAAGAATGACCTAGACGGCAGATGTTCAGAACAGGAAACTGGTCAGGAGGCTATTGCATAAATTCATGGTGGTTGTAGGAAAGGAAACAGAAGAGCAACAGTGATCAGGGACACGTCAGAGCCTCACCTCTGTCCCAAGTCATGGCCCTGCTGGCAAACTTGCTTGGGGAATACGGAAGGCTGAATGTTGTTCAGGGCCTGGTCTGTGGGAGTTATTCTACCTGTAAATTACAAATTCATTCCAATGGAGAGTTTTGAGCACTTCAAATTACTCTGAACAGCAAAGACAGAAATCCAATGATTCCCAAAATTACTGCAATTATACTAAGGCTTGTTCCTAAACATCCCACTTAAACTTAATGTGTTAATCGGTTATTTCTATACTTGTTTTCATACCTTCCTGTAGTCTACCCACAGGCTTCCAACTCTATACTTAGACATCTCTGCTGAGTTTCAATATTAGTCTTTTATTATTTTGTTGGAGTTGTAACTTGAATGTAAAATTTTCACTAGACACTTCTTGGTATTACAGTTCTGAGTTATGGGCCCATTTACTGGACCAGGGGGCATGGAACCTGGTGTTTTCTCCCAAGGTGATTAAAGCCAGACCGAATTGACTATAAACTTTACTTGTTACTTCCACAGTTCGCACATTTTACAGAGGTTTTGCTTGTTTACAACTTAAAATGCCCTTCCTTCCTCCAAAATGTCTTTTTATGCTTTTCTGTTATTATGAATCATTGGTCTGATTTGCTTCTTTAATATTCGGCCTTATCGGTTGAGCTCTTTGGAGGCTTCCTCTCCTAGAAGATGAAGGATCAGTTTGGCTCAGGTGGCCCCCTCTTGGGAAGATTTGATGATGTCATCATAATATAAAGCACTGCCCAACAGGATTTTCCACATGTCCTATGTCCACACTGTCTAATTTAGTAGTGTCAAAGATAAACAAAGCTGGGCAATAGTTAAGGCAGATAAAAATCTGTATTTTTACAACAGGAGGAGTGGTGCAAGTTGGAGCAAGCATCCCCCCTCATTCACTGCCCCAAGTTAAGCTTTTATCCTCCCACAAGAACTGGGAGCAGGATCAAAAGTCACGTCCTTGAATGTTTGCATTTCAAAGAGATGGCTTTCAGGTCCTTGAGGTAATCGTTTTGAGTAGTAGATGATTTACATCTCAAAAGGGCAGAGAAAGGATGTATAATTACAAGCTTCCTCAGTGGGCATTTTAGGGGGGTTGAGGTTATCCTAGGGACACAGGCACAAGCTGCTAGAAGCTGTTCTGAATTTGGTCAAGGAGAAAGTCTTTGTCCACAGCCACTAACCACATGTGGTGGTTACTGAGCGCTTGAAATGAACTGAAAAACTGAATTTTTAATTTTAGTTATTTAAATTTAAATGGTGGCCAATTACCACTGCATTGGACAGAGCAGTTTTGGAACATACTATTTTTTAAAAAGATTTATTTACTTATTTATTTATTTTTCTTTAAATTCAGTTAATTAACACATAGTGTATTATTAATTTCAGAGGTAGAGGTCAGTGATTCATCAGTTGCATATAACACCCAGTGCTCATTACATCACGTGCCCTCCTTAATGCCCATCACCCTGTTACCCCACCCCCTGCCCCCCTCCACTCCAGCAACCCTCAGTTTGTTTCCTATGGTTAAGAGTCTCTTATGGTTTGTCTCCCTCTCTGATTACGTCTTGTTTTAGTTTTCCCTCCCTTCCTCTACGCTCCTCTGTTTTGTTGCTTAAATTCCACGTATGAGTGAAATCATATGATAATTGTCTTTCTCTGATTGACTTATTTCGCTTAACATAATAATACCCTCTAGTTCCATCCACGTCATTGCAAATGGCAAGATTTCATCTTTTCTGATGGCTGAGTAATATTCCACTGTGTATATAATACCACATCTTCTTTATCCATTCATCTCTGTCAATGGACATCTGGGCTCTTTCCATAGTTTGGCTCTTGTGGACATTGCTGCTATAAACATTGGGGTGCAGGTGCCCCTTCAGATCACTACATTTGTATCTTTGGGGTACATACCTAGTAATGCAATTGCTAGGTCCTGGGGTAGCTCTTTTTTTAGTTTCTTGAGGAACCTCCATACTGTTTTCCAGAGTGGCTGCACCAGGTTGCATTTCCACCAACAGTGTAGGAGGGTTCCCCTTTCTCTGCTTTCTGCCAACATTTGTTGTTTAAGATTTATTTATTTATTTTACAGAGAGGGCATGAGCAGGAAGGGCAGAGAAAGAGGGAGAAAGAATCTAAAGCAGACTCTGTGCTGAGTATGGCGACTGATGCGGGGCTCAGTCTCATGACCCTGAGATCATGACCTGAGCCGAAACCAAGAGTTGGATGCTTAAACGACTGAACCACCCAGGAGTCCCTGGAACATACTATTGACACATCCTTCTTGGTTATTGTGTGTGGCCCCTGGTGCCAGTTAATTCTTCAACCCCCTTCCCAACTATTTTTAAAGTCTGACTTTATAAAGTTGGTCAGCCCTTCTGTTCTTTAAGTAGTTTTCATTTTTCTACGACTGTGCGGCCAATCCATATTTCCCTGTGGATTTTATTTCTTTGCACGTGTGTTACTTTTATATTTGGGGTAAAGGAATCCACAAATGTTACTTTATTTTTATTTATTTGGTTGTTTGTTTATTTTTAAGTAAATTCTACACCCAGCATAGGGCTTGAACTCATGACCCCGAGATAGAGAGTCACATGCTCTACCAACTGAGCCCCACAAATGTTATTTTTAAAATATTTAAATTTAAATTTAAAAAATTTCTTATTGGGATACAATTCACATAACATAAAATTAACCTTTTTAGTGTACTGTTAGTGGCATTTCGTCCATTCACAATATTGTACAACCACTACTCCTAGCTAGTTCCAAAACATTTCATCAACCCCAAAGGAGAACCTGCATTGAACAGTCACTCCCCATTTCCCCCTTCCCCAGCCTCTGGCCACCACCAGTCTGCTTTCTGTCTCTATGAATTTACCTATTCTGGATAATTCACATAAAATGAATCATACAACATGTGACATTTTCTGTGTGACTTTGTTCACTTAGCACCATGTTTTCAAGGGTCATCCATGTTCTAACTTTTATCAGTACTTCATTCCTTTTTATGAATGAATAATATTCTGTGGTGTTGGTACACCACATTGTATTTATCCATTAGTCTGTTGGTGGACTCTTGGGTTGTTTTTACCTTTTGGCTGTTGGGAATAGTGCTGCTGTGAACGTGGGTGTATAGGTCTTTGTTCGAACCCCTCTTTTCAAGTCTTTGGGGTATCTCCCTAGGAGTGGAATTGCTGGGTCATATGGCAATTCTATGTTTAACATTTTTTTTAAAGATTTATTTATTATTTATTTTGAGAGAGTGAGAATGAGAGAGAGAGAGAGAGAGAGAGAGCACATGAGAGGAGGGAGGGCCAGAGGGAGAAGCAGGTTCCTCGCTGAGCGGGGAGCCCGATGCGGGACTCGATCCCGGGACTCCAGGATCATGACCTGAGCCGAAGGCAGTCGCTTAACCAACTGAGCCACCCAGGCGCCCTATGTTTAACATTTTTTTAAAAGATTTTATTTATTTATTTTAGAGAGAAGGAGTGGGGGGGAGCAGCAGAGGGAGAAAGAGAAGTAGACTCCCCACTGAGCGGGGAGCCCCACAGGGGGCTCGATCCCAGGACCCAGAGATTAAGACCTGAGCCCAAGGCAGGTGCCCAACCAACTGAGCCACCCAGGAGCCCCTCTGTGTTTAACTTGTGAGAAACACAAGTTGTTGTTGTTGTTTTTGTTTCCCTCAAAGGCAGAAGCACAGACAAAGAGCCCAGAGCCCAAGACTCTGGAGTCCCTGCCTCCCCCCACCCCAGGTATCCCAGCTGGGACATGTCAGCACACAGACCCTGTGGAGCCCGGCCAGCTCCTCTGGACAGGACACACTCGGTGAGGAAGCAGAGAGAGAGAGGAAGAAAGGATCTTTTGAATGCAAGGTTAAGCCCAGGTGTAGGGCAGATTTGAGGAGAGGAAAGAGAGAGACAAAGGCTGAGTAGGGACCCATTATAAGAGGCAGGAGCTGTAGAATGAGCATCAAGGCCTTGGAAGAGCCCCGTGGGCTGAGCCACACCAAAGCTTTCTCTGTCCTTGGAAGGGGAACTAGTTCTCCGAAGCCTGAACTCAGGCCCCAAGGCCCATTCTGGTGGCAAGGCTGGTCTGAGATCTGTTGCTTGCTGAGTTCAAGTTGTAGGCCATGAGGGGCTCCTGCTCACAGAGGCTGCATTTGGCTGCCAGCCTAAAGCCCAGGCCCAGGAGACCGTGGGTCAGACAGGAGACCCTGGAGTTGGGGTACAGGGGATGAGCCTCTTAGCAGAGCATCCTGGAAATGCATCAGAGGCCTACACACAGCAGAGGAGGAGGAATTTGGCATCATTCATTCATTCATTCATTTACTATGCACCTGCTGCATGCTATGCACTGGCCCAGTGCTGAGACTGTCAGTGGACACTGGATGGGAAATGTCAGGAGCTCCTGTGTGTCCCACCAACTCCTCAGTTATGTATGTACAAGAGCCCACCCAGCTCTGGCCAAGGGCCATCTGTGCTCCCAGAGCGTAGACTTCCAGCCTTCCTTCCCCCTCTGCCCCTAAGGTACACTAGAAGCCTCTGATATGGCTGCAGGGTGGTGGTGTCCTGGAGGCCCTGGGTGACTGGACAAGGCCAGGCCTGGCCAGGGCAGCAGGGAGGGACATGCACAAGGGGCTTCTTGCCCTGCAGTCAGAATCATTGTTGCATGGCCAAGGTTGCACCGACCCTCAGAATGGGGGATATTCTGAGAGCCAGAGAGAGTTTGCAGGCCTAATGCCTTGCACTCAGGGCCCAAGTAGACAGCTGCAGTCTGCATTACTGTTCTATGATGTTTATTGAACTGGGATGGATGCAAGACGATTTACTAGGGACTACACTCCCAAGTCTGGAGGGGCAGTCACTGCCCCGAGGAAAGAGTCCATGGAAAGATGTGTAAGTTCACAAGCTAATGGCAGTGGAAGCCAACAGGCACTGAACTAGCACAGACTGAACAAGAGCCACAGAGAACATATGACACATGCCCCGGATCTGGCCAAGAGGTTCCTGCAGGGTGGGATGGGGGATGGCTCTCTAATGGCCTGAGGAGAGCAGGTGTTTTGAGCTATTGGCTAATGAAGAGAAGAATGTCCAGAAACAGGATAAGTGGGAAGGTCAAATTCAGGGACAGAAGTAAGAGGGTCACTGAGACTTAGATGTAAGAGATCAGGGGCAGGGTTGGCCACGCTAGGACAAGCCAGCAGCCAGCTGGGAGGAGATGATGGGGAGGGCACCAGACCCAGGGTGCACTGGGAGATCAGAGCTGACGTGAATGACAGAGTGACCTTTGGGACAGCCAGAGTGAGCAGAGCAGGTGAGATGAAGCTGCCTGAGCAAAGCTGGGGGGACATGTGTGGGGTCTCTGGTGGGCCCCAACACTTACCAGCACTCCTGAGCAGTGTTGTTCACCCCCCCCCGCCCCACCCACCATGCTCACTGTTGGCCTGTGGATCTCATTTCTCCTCTTAGCAACCACCCGAAGGTAGGTACCGTTATCTTCCCCGTTTGCCAGTGAGGAAACAGAGCCTCAGAGAGATCTGGTCAAGGTCACACAGTAAGCCAAAAACAGGACTTGAACTTGGGTCTGCCTTATCTCACGGAGTATGCCCTGTTCACGAAAAGATGCTCAACAGCGCTAGTCTTTAGTGATGTCAATTAAATGTAAATTAAAACCACAGAAATATCACCACGTACCTATTAGAGTGGCTAACATCAGAATAACCAAGGATGCGGAGGCAGGGGTGTGGAGCAAATGGAATGCTCAAACGCTCTGGTGGGAATGCAAAATGATGCAAAACAGTTTGCCAGTTTCCTAGAACATTAAACAGACCCTTCCTATATGGCTCAGCAGTGATTCCCACCCCTGGTTATTTACCCTGGAGAAATGAAAACAGGATCACACAAAAACCTGCACACGGATGCATATAGCAGCTTTATTAGTAATCGCCCCAAACTGGAAGCAACCCAGCTAACCTTCAACCGGGGAATGGATAAACACTGCAGTGCATCCACACAATGGAATACTCTTCAGCCACAAAAAGGAGACAACCATTGACACAGGAAACAACACAGATGATTCTCAGAGGCGTTATGCCGAATGAAGAAAGCCAGATCCAAAAGGCTACATACCGTATAATTTGGCATTTTGGAAAAGTCAACTGCAGGGTTAGAGAACAGATCAGTGGTTGTCAGGGCTGGGGTGGGGGAGGGGTTGATGACAAAGGGACCGCAGGAAGGAATTTTGGGTGAGATGGAGCTGCTATGTGTCCTGATTGTGGCAGTGGTCATAGGACTGTTTGCGTTTGTCGAAGCTCCCAGGATTATACAATAAAAAGAGAGAATCTCATGGGTGTGAATTACACACCAAGTACATGCCCTCACTCTGACTCAGCACTGCCTGCTGGAGAGAAAATCTGTACAGAGAGGAGAAAGGTGGGCCTTCTAGGTGAGGGGACAGCTTGAGCAAAGCCCAAGATTTAGAGCAGGGGAGCGTGGGCCTGGAGTGGAGGCTTTGAGTTGGGGGGGCAGTAGGAGAGGAGGCAGGTGGGCACCGCTGTGGATATGTCCATTATCTGGCCAACAGCTCTGGCCTTCAGCCCATACCTCAAGAAGACTGCAGTGAGGGCAGTTGCTAGAAACAGATGGAACGGTGGGTGGGATATGGCAGATTATGGGGCCAAGGGACCCAAGCCAGGGAAATCCCTCTATCCTTGACTTGGCTTCCCAGTGCCCTCCCTTCCCCCCCGGACTGCAGCCCACGTGGCACTTCTCCAGCCAACTTCCCCCTACCCACTGGCCCCAGCACCTTGGTGCCATCTGTGCAAGATAACATGGTAGAATCATGATTCCTATCATGATAGGAACTAGCCACTGGATTTGGGAATCAGTTGAATAAACTTGCTATCAAAATTCTGGAATAGATCGTTGAGTAGGGGTGCATGGTGAGCCCTTAAAAATGGGCTCCCAGGGCTCACTGCCTTCATTTTTTCATGTTTTGGTTGCTTTGCTGTGGCTGTCTGGCCACCACTGGGACATAGTCCCAGCGGTTCCTAAGATGTAGACCCACTGTGACAAATGGGCTGGGAGCAGCTGTTGTAGGATTCCCATCCCTAGGAATGTTGCAGTGGGTCTGGCCAGGGAAGGCTGTGAATTCATTGTGGACCCAGAGATCAAAGAGGAGGCTATGGGAGCCACAAGGCTTGCCTAGAATCTCTCCATCTTCTCCATAAAGGTTTGGTCTGTGGAGCTCTACAGAGGAGCTGATGTGTTTGGAATGATGTAGATGTTGTCGAACCTCAGGACATCTGCACTGAGGTACAGACATTCAGATAGGGTGCCCCACCCGGGACCTCGCCCTCCATGGTGTAAATCCTTGTGCCAGGACCCAGACCAGGGAGCCCTTGTCATGCCTGAGAGTCCGAAGCCAGCTCTACGCTCTGTCTACTGGAGCCAGGGGCCCCTACCTGGTAAAAGCCGGATGCACATCAAGAGTCCAGCCCCCAGCCCCCAGCTCCAAGTGGAGCTGTTTCCTGCCAATACCTACAGACATTGGCCTTGAGGCGGGTGAGGCTCCCGTCCTCAGGGACCACGTGGGCTTTGTAGCGCTGGATGGGCAGCACCTCCACCATCTTCCCCTGCCCGCTGCCACTCGCTCATCTTGGTCTTCAGGAAAGCCCTGAAGCTGATATCCACCCCATCCAATGTGCACTGCCACCTGCAGAGGACAGAACCCCAGTAATGACACCTACCTGGGCTCCGGGCCCCTCCTGGCTGTGCCCAGGGCTGCCATGGCTGCCTACCGGAGCACACAGCCCGGGAACAGGATTTTGTCCTCCACCTGCATGAAGGAGCCTCAGGCCACGGTCACCGTGTGCTCATAATTCATCGTCACCTGGTTGTGCAGGCAGTACCTCTTGGGCACATTGCCTCCGTATTTGATCTGTGGGTGAGGGCTGGTGAGTAAGCACTACACCATGGTCATCACCCCTCATTTCCCATCCTCTGGGCATCCTTGGTCAGGCAGGGTCAGGCCCTTGGGGTTGCCATCAAGTCATTCATGGTGCCCCCAAACTCCATGGGCGGCTGGTCAGGGTGGATGAACTTGGCAGCCCCTGCTCAAGTTGCCTGTGGGAGGAGGAGAGGGGACTTGTGGGGGCTCAGGGAAGCTCAACAAAGACCAGAGAGGCAAAGCCCAGGGCTGTCCTGTGGCATGCTGCTCCCCGTTCCTGGCATGCTTCTGGTGCCCCTGGGGGCAGAAGCCTAGAGGCTCTAGGTCTCAGCATAGGTAGCTGTACCTGCCCCTAGGCCTGCCCTTCCAGACCCGGGACCCTGCCCCCATCTCTTGAGGTGTTGGCCCATTGGCCATCTTAGTCGGGACTGAGACTAGCACATTCTGGAACCTAAAGTTGAGAAGAGGCTGTCTCTGACCTGGGCTTCCTTTTCCTTAGAGTCTGCGCTTCCAGTCAACCTGCTTTTACAGCTCCAGCACCCCGAGAACTGGGGGGCAAGCTTGTGTCAGTTCCTGCACAAGCTGTTCTGAGATAGCCAATGGTGGTGCACAGACAAAGGAATAGGGTCACTGTAGGACAAAGTAGAAGAAAGCAGAGGTAAATACCTAACATATCTTATGATAGGTATGAAATACTTAAGCATAAAAGCAATGGAGAATTCAAAGGAAAAGCCTCCCAAATGAAACAACATAACACAAAGTCGAGGTCAAAGTTAGCAACAAACTACAAACTGGAGAAAATGCCACAAATATGAGAGAAAAGGTCAATGTGCTTAATATGTAAAGAGCACTTGTAAATCAATAAGAAAAATACTTTTCTAGAAAATGGGTAAGAGACACCAGAAAGCAACAAATAAACAAAAAATTAAAATAGACCATTAGCGTGAAGAAAAATTCTAGCCTCACCAGTGATAAAAGAAATCCAATGCGTTCCCTTAGATTCAGAGCAATGATGTCATCACAAATCATGTAGCCTCTGGAAAACTCTGGTGCACACTCATGAGAGGATGGGAGTGAAAAAGACAAATAATATTTAGGCGTTACTATGAAAAATTGTATAGACCTTGAGGGCCCCCTAAAAGGGTCTTCGGAACCCTGAGGGGAGTTATAAAATTAAAAATTAAATATAGGGCGCCTGGGTGGCTCAGTCGTTGAGCGTCTGCCTTCGGCTCAGGTCGTGATCCCAGGGTCCTGGGATCGAGCCCCGCATCTCGGGCTTCCTGCTCCGCGGGAAGCCTGCTTCTCCCTCCCCCACTCCCCCCACTTGTGTTCCTGCTCTCACTATCTCTCTCTGTCAAATAAATAAATAAAATATTTAAAATATCAAATATAAATATTAAATATTAAAAATAAATAAATATTTTTAAAAATAACATCACAATAGAGCTCTTCACCACTGCCAGCCACTCTTCAGTCCTCAGATTTATTTCTTTATTTTTAAGGTTTTATTTCTTTATTTAACATGGGGAGGGTGGAGAGCAAGCACAAGCAGGGGGAGCAGGAGAGGGAGAAGCAGGCTTCCCGCTGAGCAAGGAGCCCGAGATGGGCTCAATCCCAGGACCCTGGGATCACGACCCGAGCCGAAAGCGGACACTTAACGACTGAGCCACCCAGGTGCCCAGTCCTCAGATTTATAATTCAAGACGTTCATGGAGCTGATGGAACTAGCTCTGTCCAGCTGAGAAAGTGGGGTTGCCAGGAAGGGGATATTTAAGTCTATCACATAGAACCACTCCTCTGGAAACTTCTGCAGCCTTACAGCTACACTAGAGAAAAAGACATTTTTTAATGACTTGGGGAAACGTTCCTGAAATTATCAACGAACAAAACAATATATTATGTAGGAGCTCTATTGTGTTAAAAAAAATTATCTGTAAAGTAACCTCATGGTATTGGTGGGATTACAGGTTATTTCTATGACTCTCATGACACTTTTGTGTACACTTTCTAGGTTTTCCATGATGAGTGTGCCCTGATATTATGATCAGAAAAACACCCAGTGGGTGTTATAAAGAAATGGAAATCAGGTTCTACTTAGCAGTCCCAGTAGGCTGGCAAGGACAGTGCTCTGCCCCAAGGCCTACCCCTGCTGCCGGGGCCACTCCCTGGCTCTCTAGGAGCCAGCACTGTCTCTCTGGGCTCACACTCCACTTCTTACCTGCTGCTGCAGCACTTTGGCTAAGTGCCCCCAGCTGATGAGAACAGAGTGGTTTCACTTGGTCCCCAGGGCCCCAGCACTGGTCTCTGCATTGATTTCACATGGGCCTCATGACAACCCTGCAAGGTAGGCAGAAGGGTCTAGGTTCCCACGAACAGACAAGGAAACTGAGACCCAACAGAAGGGTGTCGCCTGCCCCAGGTCTCACCCAGCTAGTAAGAGGCAAGATTTTATTTATTTATTGGTTGGAGAGAGAGAGAGAGAGAGAGCACAAGCAGGGTGAGTGGCAGGCAAAGGGAGAAGCTGCTCAGCAGGGAGCCCGACGTGGGGCTCGATCCCAGGACCCCGGGATCATGACCTGAGCTGAAGACAGCTGCTTAACTGACTGAGCCACCCAGGCATCCCTAGACTGGGTCTATAGGACTCCAGGTAGGATTCTTTTCTGCTTTGGTGGCAGTTTGAGGGGCATTTGTAGGTGGAGGGAACTGTCTGCGCAAAGGCTTTGAGCTGGGAAAGTGTCATAACTTGTATAAACTATACACCTGTTCAGAGGCAAGTTGCCCTGACAGATTTACAAAAGCTGTTGATCACATATTAAGTATTCTGAGCTCTCTCTCTCTCTCTCCATTCAGGCATGTGAATTCCTGTGTACTCTGCACTAGTTGGGGTGTGTGTGATCGTCAACAAGGTTTTATGTATGTATGTATGTATGTATGTATGTATGTATTAAAGATCTTATTTGTTTGAGAGAGAGAACATGAGGGTTGGGGGTAGCAGGGAGCCCAACACAGGACTCAATCCCAGGACCCCAGGATCACGACCTGAGCCAAAGGCAGACGCTTAACCGACTGAGCCCCCCAGGCCCCATTGACATGGTTTTATATTGGTTTCCTCCCAGCAGCCAAAATTGATACCAGCCTTATTCCACTGAGAAGCAGTCTGAGTGTGGGAACTCTGACCACATTCTCAGGGCCATGGAAAAGGGGTTTCTTGTCTGTGCATCAGGTTCCTGGGATTCCAACATTTATCTCAAGAGCAAACCTCTTCTCTAGCCTTTTTCCCCAAGCTCTTTCCCTGGGAAGATGGTAAACAGTTGGACTCTAAAGTCAGACTCACCTGGCTTGGCCGCTTGCTAGCTGAGTGACTTTGGTCAAGTGGTTTAACCTCTCTGAGCCAGTTTCCTCCAATGCAAAATGGGGCTGATAATAGTACCTACATCACTGGGTTGTTGTGCAAAAAAAAAAAAAAAAAAAGAAAAAAAGGCAATGATAAACACAGATTATCTTACTCAGTGCCTGGCACAGAATAAGTGCTCAAAAGGTAGTAGTATGACTCCTGGAAGTAGCCACCCAAAATGGTCCCCCATGAGCCATACCTCCCGGTTTTCACCCCCTTATTTAGTCCCCTCTGACACTAAGCTGGGCTGATCTGTGTAACTAAGAGGATACTGCAGAAAAGATGGGGTATGACTTACAAGGCTTGGTCATAATGACGTTGCCCCTTCTTCCTTGCTCTCTTGGATCACTTGCTCTGGGAAAGCCAACTGCCATGTTGTCCGGAGAATGCCCTGTCGGGGAGGAACTGAGACCCCTACCAACAGCCCAGCACCGACTTGCCAGATACAGAAGACAGCATGGAAGCAGACCCTCCAGCCCCACTCAAGCCTTCAGATGACTGTAGTCCTGGCTGACATCTCGACTGTAACCTCGTGAGAGATCCTGAACCAGAACAAGCCAGCTATACCACTCCATAATTCCTGACCACAGAAACTGAGAGATAAGAAATGTTTGGGATGTCTGGGTGGCTCAGTCAGTTAAGCATCTGCCTTTGGCTCAGGTCATGATCTCAGGGTCCTGGGATCGAGTCCCGCATTGGCCTCCTTGTTCAGTGGGGGGGGGCGGGGCTGCTTCTCCCTCTGCCTGACGCTCTCTCTCTCCTTCTCTCTCTCTGACAAAAAATAAAGTCCTTAAAAAAAAAGAAATGTTTATGGCCATTTTAAATGGCTATGTTTTGGAGTAATTTGTTATAATTGATATAGAGATAGCAATAGATACCTAATACACTCCTCTTTATGCCCATGACCTTCATTCCACTCCACGCTCTGTCCCTAATTTAAGCCAAAGTAGGAGGCAGTCGTCATGAGGGCTGGGCAGGACAGATAGCACATCCTGGACATTGTCCCGGAACAAAGGACAGAGTGGGGAAATACCCAGGTCAGAGGGCCTCCATAGTGCCATCAGGGGATTGGCCAGCCACCCTCAGGCCAGCAGATCTCACCTACCCTTAGGAGAGGACCCACTAGTGCTAGGGGAACCAGGGTCTGGGGCAAGTCAGGCAGTTAGCTTTCTCTGTCTGGGAAATGGGATAATAACAAGTCAGTTGGCCAAAGCTTCAGAAAGGATTAAACGTGGATTAAATACAGTTTGGAGTTATATGCCAGACTCTTCCCTCAGGTCTGTGGGAGCAGGGAGGAGCCCTCTTCCAATGCTTGATCTCCATCCTCAGAGCCAATTCTGGTGGGAGGGTAAGCTACATGGAATCTGAGGCTCAGAGAGGTTGAGCAATTTGCCTGGCGTCACACAGCCAGCGAGTGTCAGAGTTGGAAGGCAAATCACACATCTGGCCCAGAGCCCATCGTCCAGGCCTAAGTGAGGGGTAGCTTGACCTAGGCTGGGAGGGGATTTTCTATACGCAGGCCCCAAGAGTTGCTGACTGAGGATCAAGGCCAAACTTCAAAAGTGAATCTGGCAGAGGAAAGAACACTGGACAAAGAGTCAGCAACCCCAGTGTGGCCTTGATTTGGTCATTTCCTCTCTCTCTGGGTCTCAGTTTGCTCAGCCTCCAAAAGAGGGCTCAAAGGTCTTTCTCTGTGGGCCCCCCACCCCAAATGAGCTGTTAACCTTTCTCTTCAAGGACACAAGGGGGTGTCTGGCTCTGTGCTAAGCATTAAATTAATCCCGACATGATACTGTCATTATACCCATTCCCCAGGTAAGGAAACTGAGGCCCGAACTCGTGATTTGCTCAGCCCACATCTGAACCCAATTCTTGACCTCAGCTTTCTTGTAACAGGGTTTATTCCTGACCTAGGAGGAATATGCCCTCTTCCAGATGCAGAACACTTTGAGGGCAGGAATGGGTGCCTCCACTGCCTAATTGTTCCCTCTGTGTTCATGGAAGCGTGTGAATCTCCCTGGAGCCCCTGCTTACCATGGGCAACCACGAGGGAAAGATCCTAAAGACCCTCACAGGCTAGGGAGGAAAACCCATGCCTAACCTCCCACCCTCCCCCCGCCCTGGCCACCATAGCTAGGGTCGTGACCTGCCTCCCCTTTCCAGGCCAACAGCCCTTACCTGTGCCATCCACCGCTAGGTAACGCTCGATGTGGCTGGTGCAAACTGAAATATGCTGCGTGTATGAAATATACACAGGATTCCAAAGAGTTGTTCCAAAAAAAAAATCTCAGTAATAATTTCTATATTGATTACATGTTGAAGTGATAATAGTTTGGCTATATCGGGTTAAATAAAATATATTTTTAAAATTTATGTCACTTGTTTCTTTTTACTTTCTTGAATGTGGCTACTAGAAAATTTGAAATGACACATGTGACTCGCATTTGTGGTTTTTGTTATATTTCTATTGCGTAGTGCCAGTGTGGCCTCTGGCCATCAAGACCCTCAGAGTTGGGAAGAGACCCGGAGCTCTAGAGCTCGGAGGGACCTCAGGGCCTTCCTGGGACAGAAGGAGAAACTGAGGCCAGTGTAGGGCTTTTTCCCCCAACTTACCTGGCCCAGAGTCTTCTGTTGCAATCAGATCACCCACTTGTCCACCCGTGCTCCCACGGTGGCCAGGATGGGGTCTGACTCTCTGGTCTTGTGTTCAGGTCCTGTTCTGTGGCTTCCCCCAGGCCTCCCTGTCTTTTGCCCTGCCATGCCTACCCCTCCCCGAGAAAGCCAGCCCCTTCCTCCTGGGCTTCTACTCCCTACCTCAAGGTGACCTGCAGGGCCTATTCCTTGATACGTCCCTGAGGCAATGGTCCCTGGACTCGCTGCCCTGGGTTCAAATAGTCATTTGTAAAGAGGACAGTGATGCTCGCCCCACTACATTGATGTGGGCGTGTTGAAAGTGACACCATCTGCTGTCACACACACACACACACACACACGCAGCTGTCCACCCTGCCTCAGTCCCCCACCTCGTACTCCCATCAGATGTCTCCTTGAGCTGGGCTGGCCACTGCTCACCCCCAACAAAGGCCTGGAACCCACTGTCATTGTGTCCCGATGTGTCCCAGGCTCCATCTACTACCCGATGTGTCAGGAGCAGCTATTAGAGCACGTGGCTTTGGGATGAGGAGAGACTTCCCAGGTCCAGACCCAGCAGGTGGGTGTGTAACTCGGCCTTCGGGTGAGGGGTGACAGGGGACTCCTGGCCACAGACTGTCTCCATGCCCCCTTGGACAGGCAGAGAGTCAGAGCCCAAGACAAGGACACATGAGATTGTCACCGGTGAGACCCCCTGACTCCCTGAACTCAGGACCCTCCTAGAAGCCTCTGCCTAATTCTCCATTTCACCTTTTGGAAACTGACAAAGTGCTGGAACAGGAAAAGAAGCACTTGAGGACGTTGCCGGTGCAGGTGAATCATAAAGTGTCCAACGGTTAGCTTCATTATCATGTTAAAATCCCCCTCTGAATATTCACCCCAAGCCCTAATAAAAGGAACCTGCTTACCCCTGTTCAGGGAGGCACGGCTTTGGAAATTATTCCCCAAGATCTCCTTATTTGCTGCAAATAAAGATAATTTTGAGAGGCAACGCCACCTGGTGTAATCTCCGCCTGTAGCTCACCAATGAGCGGACCCCCTTCGGTCCGGTAACAAGAGCATGCTGTGTCCGTGGGGCCTTGCACACATGCACACGGTAGGTACTTGTCTCAGTCTGGTTCGCCCAGAGGCCAACTCAGAGACCACGGCTCCAATGCAGGGAGTTTATTCCAGAGGTGATGGGGGGGACCCAAGTAGGGGAGAGGGGGGAGTGAGACAGAAGATGGGAAGTGAGGCAGAGCTCAATCCTCATAGGAACCAGTGGAAGGCAGTGTGGACCAGGCACCTCAGAATTCCCACCTGAGGGCTGAGGATATTTACACACCAGCTTTCCGCGGTCTTGGGTGGAGGGCCACTCCAGGCGCCATCAATCCTGCGGGCACTGCTGGTCTGCTGGGCGCATGGCTCTGGAGGCTGGAGAAGGGCCTCGGGAAGTGGTGAGGCTGAGCGGATGTGCAGGGCCCCAGCAGCTCGGGCTTTGTTCCTGGTTCGAGGCCAAAGGCTTCGTGTGTTCTGGGAGCCCCAGACTGTTCCTCCCCATCTGAACAGAGCCTGGAGGAGGGAAGCAGAAGGCCTGAGGCCGTGCAGCAGTTGAGTGACAATCAAGACTGTCTGAACTTGGTGCTTGCTCCAGACACTGAATCCCACATGCCCAGCACCAGGCAGAACACGCACCTGGGTGACCTGGCTGAGCCCTGCGATGGTCTTCCCTTGGTCTTACGTGGGCGTAACTGGAGTGGATCTGCCTCTCCTGCAGGACGGGACCTCCTCAGCACCCCCATAGACCCATAGACTAGAGCTTTAGCCCCTGGGGCAAATGCAGGCCACCCACCCCTGCTCCTTCCCTGGTCCAGGCCCTCCTGTCCCCTTCCCAGGTTCCCCACTCCCAGCACCTCTGGTCCATCCTCCGGCAGCCTGCCTCCAAGTACATCCTGCCCCTGCTCCAAAGCCCCCCCTTGGCTCCTTGCTACCATGGAGAGAAACTGCAAACCCCTGAGCCTGAAGTGCAAGACCATTTGGGGTCCTTCCGGAGCTGATTTGTCCTGCTCGTCTTCTTATTTCAGGCCGCTTGCCTCTCCACCATTCCCTGTCCAGCTTTTTCTTCTCCCTGGAATGCCTTTCCTTGCAGTATCATCTTGCATCCACCATCTTTCTGATTTATTTTATTTGCTGGCAAGTGAGTCTCCCCTCCCTGACTAAAGTCCTATACCTCATTGTCATCTTCTCTCTGCCCAGCTGTTGTGAGCCCCTCACAGCTCTCTGCCTCAGACTCCCTGAGAGTCTGGTTCATCTTTGTATATTCCCACCTGAGCACCCAGCATGGTGCATTGTACACAGAAGGTGCTCAGTAAGGGCTTAGATGTGATGGCAAGGGAAGTTGGCAAGGGCTACCTCTCCTTTCTCAGTTTCTCTAATGCTCTCTAGCGCCCCCAGGTTGTCCCCAGCCTGCCCAGGGCCTGCCTACTCCCCAGAGCAAGCATTGCCCAGGGTCCCTACCTCTACCCACGCCTGTCAAAGCTTACCTGACCTGTGCCCCATCCCAGCGACACACGACTTTTCACCTTGTTAACTCATTCCTGCACTTGCGTGCATTGGCTAACGTGTTACCTTCCAGTGAAAATGGGGGCCTGGTCACTCAGGCAAGTAGGCTCTGGAAGGCCCTCAAGGATGGAAGCACCGTTCTCTCTCCCTACTCTGCCCTACTTTCACACTCCCTTTTCTGGTTCCTCTCTTCCGCCTTCCCTCCTTTCCTCCATTCCTCTCTCCCTTCTTTTATTTTTTTAAAGAGAGAGTTGGGGGAGAGAGAGAGAATTTCAAGAAGATTCCCCACTGAGCACAGAGCCCAACACGGGGCTCCATCCCACGACCCTGAGATCATGACCTGAGCTGAAATCAAGAGTCAGTTGCTTAACCAACTGAGTCACCCAGACGTCCTTCTTCTCTTCCCTCCCTCCCTCCCTTCCTTCCTCCCTCCCTCCCTCCCTTCCTTCCTTCCTTTCCTCTTTCAACATTTATTGAAAACCAACTGTGTCCCGGACACTGGCCTGGGCACTAGAGGCTGATTGTGTCAAGACAAACGAAGATCCTGTCCCGGAGGAGCGTGCTGTCAGGGCCTCGCAGACAAGCATATCCACAGTTGCGGCCCTGAGTGAGCGGAACTGAGATGGGGGAGCCCAGAGGCCCTAAGCTAGCTTGAGGGCTGGGCTGTCAGGGAAGAAGATCCAGAGGAGGCCACAGAGCTTGCTTTGAAGTCACTTAGCAATGTTAGGCCTGCAGTGGGAAGGAGGCCTTATGGTAGAGGGAACAGCACGTGCGAAGCCACAGACGTGTGCAGCTGCACGGCTCCTCCCCAGGCGTGAGGGGGACCATGGAGGGCTCGGAGCCGAGGCTGGCCTCTGGCTACAGGTGGGTCACAGGGGCAAGCCTGGGGGAGGGAGTCCAGATGAGGGACAGAGGCCGGACCCAAAGCAGGGACCGGGGCACAGAGAACGTATATGTGTCTTGAGGCTGCTGTGTAACAAAGCGGCACAAACTGGATGGCTTTAAAACAACAGACATTTATTCTTTCACAGTTCTGCAGGCTGGAAGTCTGAAATCAAGGTGTCAGCAGGGCCATGTTCCCTCTGAGACTCTGGGTAGAATCCTTCATTGCCTCTTCTTAGCTTCTGGAGGTCACTGTCGGCCCTTGGCATTCCTTGGCTTGTAACTGCACCACGCCAATCTCTGCCTGTCTTCACATGGCATTGTCCCTGTGTGTAGATACACATGACATTGCCACTTCTTATAAGGACACCGGCCGTATTGGATTAAGACCCACCCTGATGACTTCATCTTAACTTGATTACATGTACAAAGACCCTATTTCCGAATAAGGTCAGTCATAGGGAACTGGGGGTTAGCACTTCAACATATCTTTTTAGGCTTTACAATTCATCCCATAACAGAGACGAACAGGTAGTTCCACTGAATTTCTCCCAGGGGCCAGCCATGACTTTCGCCCTGGCTTTCAGCTGTAGGCCCAGGCCTAACCGTGGGTGCCCCCAGCCCCTGGCGGCTGGGAACGTCCTGACCGGCTAAGACCAAATTTGGCACCATGGCGCCCTCTGCTGCCCAGGTATGGCAAGAGCAGTCTGGCTCCTACAGGCATGCCCCTTGGAGACTTCATACATTTTCAACCATGGAAAAGACCTCCATCCCAAGGCTGAGGTGGCCAACTGGAATGGCACCAAGGGTCTGGAGGCTGCAAGCACCAGCCCTTGGTGTCTGACTGACCTGGGTGACCCTGGGCTTGTTGCTCAGTTTCTCTGTGTTTTGGTTACCTCCTCAGGAGAGCAAAGGGAATTGTCCATGTTCCCATAGGGCACAGAGCTGAGCACAAAGTGCTCGCTCAGTACCAGGCAACTACTCATTGTTAAAATATTAATTATGTTAATAAATGAGTTACTAACTCTAATGTTCTTAAAACAAATCAGGCAAATAGTAAATACTAATGGAGCAATTTATATTCTTGGCATCTACTATTTGCCAGATTTATTCTCCTTGGATCCCTAAGGGCTTAGAAGTGCCAATATTAATAATAAACAATTCGATGATATATAATATTATTATTGGTATTTATAGGCCCTTAAGTGTCCAAGGAAATAAAATTATGAGGTTCCACAAACCCAAGATACTACCATATTGCACTAACTCATACCTCTCTTTGATTAATAAAAAGTATGTGGGGGAAGATTATCTCATGAATTTGGAGTCAATAATATCTTAGCTATTCTTTTTTTCTTTCTTTCTTCCTTTCTTTTGCTTAGTTCTTTCCATATGAATTAAATAAAGCTTCAAAAATGTGCTTATTTCTTGCTACAGAGAACTTTAGGAGGGTGCAGGCGGTGGCTCCAGGGGGCTGGTGGGTTCAAAACTCCCAGGCTGACCAACCATCCTGGTTGCCCAAACTGAGGAGTTTCCTGGGATTTGGGAACTTTCAGTGCAAAAACTGGGACAGTCCCAGGATACTGAGAGAGTTGGTCACCCTAACTTCTTCCCACCTTGCTTGGGCCAGAAACTCACTCCTAGGAGAAAGACTGATTCAGATCCAGGGAGGGGTTAAGAGCTGACTAATCCAGCTTGAAATCTGGTTCTGGCAGTAATTAGATGTGCGACCTTCAGTAAATCACTTAACCTCTCTGAGCTTTGGTCTATAAAGCTGGGATGTTGTGGATATTCAGATAAAGGTGTACAAGTACTTGGCTTGGAGCCTGGTACAGACAGTTCTCCAATAAACTCGTTTGGCTGTGGTTTCTGCATTTCATGTCTGGCTGCTGGCTCCTAGTTAGAGACCCACAAGTCCTCTGCCCCAGAAAGGGCCCTTGTCCCCCTGGGGAGGCTGAGGGAGGCAGTGGTTAGAGCTGATGCATCCTCACACTGCTGCAAGGGGTTTGGGGTCCCAGGGAGAAGGTTTAGTTTTGGGTCTGATGTGTACCTCAGTTAAGTCCCTTCGATCTCTCAGAATGTCAATTCCCACATCTGTAATATGGGACGGTATTTGTGCCTACCTCAAAGAGTAACTGTGAGGATTAATGAGATTATACAAGGAACCCTCAGCCTGGGCCCTGGGCCTGCTCTCAGTGCTATACCAGGCACTCCCCCCATCCCCGTCACACACACACACACGCACACGCACACGCACGCACACATGGACTCTATCTTAATCTGGCCACACACCCCATCCCTCCCAGCCCCTGTTCCAGTCCTACCACTTACTTGCTGTGTGATCTTGGCCAGATGACTTTCCCTCTCTGAGCTCCCTTCCTCATCTCTGACATGAGGAAATGACAGTTCCCACATTGCTGAGTTTTGATGAAGATGAATTGAAATTACCTACTCAGCCTAATGCTGGACACATAACCAGTGTTGAGTTGGAGTCAGTGACTGGTAGAGCCCCAGGATGATCACATGCACACACCTACACACACACACATACACACATGATCTTCCAGGGCTTGGTAGCTCCTGGGAGTCCTTCAACCACACAGGGCTTCAGCACGTAACAGGTGCACACCAAACCCTGCCACACCGCTGGGCTCTGTCCCACAGACACACTCAGGCACCTGCCATGCTCTCTTGCGGGTCCCCCCATCCTCATCAGTCACCTCCCACCCAGGGCCCCACCAGTCAGCACCACTGAGGCTGATTAACAAAAAACACAACATCAAATGCCTTTACTTCTGAACTCTCCCCTTTAAGGGGAGGCAGGAAATAGAACATTCTTCCTTGGAGGGAAGGGGATTTAATTCTTAAAAAAAGCTAGAATTAGTCAAATATTGATCTGAGGCCCTGTGTGCCATGGACCCAGTCCCGGCTGGCCACGCCCCCGCAGCAGCCCCACCTCATTCCCCCTAGAGCTGGGGGGCGCGGGGTGGGGGGCACCAGGAGGACACAGGGAAGGCCGGAGGGCCCCCGCCCAGCCCCTCCTCGGCGATCCAGCGGGCAGAGGGAGCTGCCAGTGGGCGGGATGTCACCACCTCAGAAAGTCCCGGATGAGCTTCCAGAGCTTAGTGACCCACAGGTTGACGCCAAGGTCCATCAGGTACTGGATCTCAGGCGTGAGCATGCGGCGGCAGAGCTGCGCGTGCCGCTGCCCGATGCTCTTCTTGAGGTTGTAGCCGAGGATGGACTTGGCGCCCAGCGGCTGCCAGGGCTGCATGGCCGAGTCCTGGATGGCGGCGGCGTCCACAGCTTGGCCCCCGTCGATGCAGATGCGCCGCATGCGCTCGTTGGCGCGCCGCAGAGCGGCCACCTCGCGGGCCATGCGCTCCCGCCCGAATGCCTCCACCTTGCGCCAGAAGCTGGCGTTGAAGTGGCGGTAGAGGCGGGCGTCCAGCACGTTCCAGGCCGTGGCGCGCCGGTACAGCTCCCCGGAGAGGCGCGGCACGGCCGAGGCGCGGCGGGCGTTGAGCTTGAAGTAGAGCACGTCCTCCAGCTCCCAGCACAGCAGGTCCTTGAGCAGCACCAGGGACTCGTCGAAGTACTCCTGCAGGAGCACCAGGTGGAAGCGGCGCTCCACCTCCAGGATGTGCTCCTGCACCTGCGGGTTGCCGGGGTCCAGGCCGCTGTCATAGCCCAGGTCGAAGAAGAGCAGGTTGCGGAGGTAGTGGGCGTTGTAGCCGTTGGGGTCATAGTAGCGGTCTGGGTCCTGCAGGAACTCGGCCAGCTTGTCACGGCCCGAGAGCTTCCACGTGAAGGGCACCACCGAGCCGAAGTAGTGGAAGGAGGACTCAAAGAGGCGGGCGGGGTCGCGGAGCACGGTGATGAACGTGGCGTTGGGCGGCACCAGACCGCGCACCTCCTCGTAGTGGAAGCGCATGTGGTTGCAGATGATGTTGAAGCAGGCCCCGGGCCGGTAGTCCTGCACCAGGCTGCGAGCGAAGAAGGCCGGGTAGTCGAAGTCGTTGCGGCCATTGGGGAAGGCGAACTTGAGCCCGTGCTTCTGGCCAAAGCGGAACAGGATGTTGAGCAGCGTGCTGCTGGCCGTCTTGTGCGTCTTCATGAACACGATGTCGCGTTGAGGCTGGCACCCTCCCGCAGAGCCGTTGGCCGGGGTCAGTGCCTCGGGCTCACCTGGCGCCGGGGCGCAGGGCGCTGTGCCCTCTGGGGTCCTGCTGTGGACGGAATGGTGGGGAGAGCCTCAGGGGCTGCTGGGGGCCCTCGGGAGGCAGAACCCCCAGCGCCCTGGTGTCTAAAGATCAGGCCTGTTGGGGATGGTGGGTAGCAGGGAGGCCAGGACACGGGACCAGACAGGCCTGTGTCCAGGCTGTGATGCTTGGGCGTGTGGTTTGGTCTCTTTGGCCTCACCTTCCTCATCTACGAAATGGGGAAAATAACAGGCCCATCTGGGGTGTTGGTGTGAGATCAAAGTGAGACAAGCTTGCTGGTTCTTGTCTCATTCGTGGCCACCACATCGTACATGTTATCACGAATTAGCATTAGGTTGGACCACATGAAATTTTGTAGGTCGGCTTTTGACCAAAAATAGTCAATTCTCGGTAGTTTCCTCCAGTTCAACTTGATACCACCAACTAAGAGCACAAACCATGCCAGGCCTGGGCTGAGCAGCCCCCTGAGGAGGTGGGCTAGCCTCATGGTTAGGAGCCAGGCTTGGAGGCAGCAGAGCCCAGTCTGAGCCTGGGCCCTGTGCCCATAGAGTTCTATTGGACAAGTCACCCCCACGTCCCAGCCCCACTGGAGCCTCAGGTGAGGATAATCCCTGCCGTGTACACAGACAGTGTTATTTGATCCTCATACTCCATGAGGCAGGCTCTGCTATTATGCCCACTTCACGGAGAAGGACACTGAGGCCCAGGGTTACACAGTGAGCTCTGCCCTAATCAGCACAATTTCTGCACATCCAGCACAGCATGATGCAGGGCCCAGGGTGCCCCGCCCCCCCAACCCCCACTGCTTGCCCCCCCCACGGAGAGCCACTCACGTGGAGGCCAGGCCAGTGTGCAGTGGGGGGGCAGCATAGGAGTACAGCAGCAGCAGGAGGCTGGTGAAGAGCGCTCCCAGCACCAGCCCCTTGGCCATGGACACCCAGCGCTTCTTCTGGGGCAGCGGCATCTCAGATACCTGTGGGGTCACAGAGCAGGGCAAGCATCAGGAGGCCAGCCCCAGGGAGCCTCCACTGCTGCCCCAGGCCTGGCTGGGTCGAGGGCAGCCTTTGACATTGGGACTGCCCTTTGCCGGCTCTGTGGTCCCCCCAGCAAGGTTCACACAGGGACAGAGAGACAAACGCTTGGAGAGACACAGCGACAGGGGTGCAGACAGAGATGGCGGGCAAAGCCAATGCAGAGAGAGACTGGGAGATGGGGCAGGAAGCAGGTTCTACTGCCTGGTTCAGTTTTCATTTTTAAGGGTAGGGTGGGTACCTGGGTGTCATCAGTTTACCTTATATGTTTTGGGGCTTCGTAATGAAATCATTTTGTATTTTTATTTTTTTTAAAGATTTTATTTATTTGACAGAGAGAGACACAGCGAGAGAAGGAACACAAGCAGGGAGAGTGGGAGAGGGAGAAGCAGGCTTCCTGCTGAGTGGGAAGCCCGATGCGGGGCTCGATCCCAGGACCCTGGGATCATGACCTGAGCCGAAGGCAGCTGCTCAACTGACTGAGCCACCCAGGCATCCGGTAATGAAATCATTTTGTAAGACAGAAAAAGAAGACCCTCTCCCGGTGCTCCCTCCCCCCAGGCCTGGGGCCAGGGCTATTCACAAGCAGGGGTCAGGGACCTCCCCGGGGCCTGAATCTCTCAGCTTTCTAAAGACCCAACCAGGGCGCCTGGGTGGCTCAGTTGGTTAAGCGACTGCCTTCGGCTCAGGTCATAATCCCATGGTCCTGGGATCGAGCCCCGCATCGGGCTCCCTGCTCAGTGGGGAGTCTGCTTCTCCCTCTCCCACTCCCCCTGCTTGTGTTCCCTCTCTCTCGCTGTGTCTCTCTCTGTTAAATAAATAAATAAAATCTTTTTTTAAATTTTTATTTATTTATTTTAGAGAGAGAGCACACGCACACATGCCCGAGCGTGGAGACGGGCAAAGAGAGGGAGAGAGGATCTGAAGCAGACTCCATGCTGAGCGCAGAGCCCGACTCGATGCTCGATCCCATTACCACGAGATCATGACCTGAGCCGAAACCAAGAGTTGGGCGCTTAACCAACGGAGCCACCCAGGCACCCCAAGAGTTGTTTAATTTTTTTAAGATTTTATTTATTTATTTTTTAAAGATTTTATTCATTTACTTGTCAGAGAGAGAGCCCACACAAGCAAGGGCAGCGGCAGGCAGAGGGAGAGGGAGAAGCAGGCTCCCCGCTGAGCAGGGGGCCTGATGTGGGACTCGATCCCAGGACCCTGGGGTCATGACCTGAGCTGAAGGCAGCCGCTTAACCAACAGAGCCACCCAGGTGCCCCAAAAGTTGTTTAATTTTTTTTTTAAGATTTTATATATGTATTTGACAGGGAGAGACACAGCGAGAGAGGGAACACAAGCAGGGGGAGCAGGAGAGGAAGAAACAGGCTTCCCACTGAGCAGGGAGCCCAATGTAGGGCTCAATCCCAGGACCCCAGGATCATGACCTGAGCCAAAGGCAGATGCTTAACGACTGAGCCACCCAGGTGCCCCAAAAGTTGTTTAATTTTAATATTGCACAGGACATGCTAAAAATTATCCAGGGTTTATCTGAAAATTACATTTAACTGGGTGTCCTTTTTGTTTGTTTGTTTTGGGTTTGGGGAGTTTTTGGTCTAGTCTTTTGGTCTAACTGTGGCAACCCTAACGGTGGGGGACTGAGGCATGAACTGTAAGGGCAGTTCATGCTGAGGGATGGGAGTCCAGGACAGAGCCAGGGCTCAGGGCGCCTTCCTCCCTCCCCTCAGCTGTAAGACCAGGGCACAAAACTTTCCACTCCAGCTCTAACACGTGCGGCATGGAGGCCTTGGGCCTTTGAGGCCACAAGAAGTCATGCATGCTACCCCGTGACCACACGCACGGCACGTCCCCACCATCCCTGGGGGCAGAGGCTAAATAGCCCGCCTGGAGGAGGACCCCACATATTTCCCTCTGGGAAAGTTACCCAAGGCACCCATAAACCCTTCTCAGAGAAGGGGCACTCCAGGCCCCACCCCACCAGCCAGCACCAGTCCCTGAGTCTTCTGCTCATCCTCTAGAAATTTCTCATCACAGGAAAGGACATAAGGAAGCAAAGTGTAGAGGAAGAAACTATGCAAGAGGGAATTTGGCCTCCCTCATGACAATGACGTATCTCTGTTCACTCTTAGGTGGGCAAGGTGAACAAGTCGAGGGTAAACGAGAATGGGGGAGAATGTTTCCAGAAGGCAGTTCATTCTAGCGAAGGAGGAAGGTATAAGCTCTCCAAATTCCAACGATTCCACAGAAACACTTGGGCAAAGTCCCACATGACATGGTGTTCATGGCATCTTGGTCAGAAATTTAAAAAATTAGGAACGACCTCAATGTCCATCAGTGGGGGACTGTTACACAAACCAAGGCCTGTTCCCAGATGGAGTCCTCTGTACCCATTAACAAAACAGACAGAGCTAAGTGGACTGGCTCAAAAACACATCATGATCTAATAATGGGAAAAAAGAAAGTTCCAGAACACTATGCCCCCAAATCCATATATGTATACATGTAGGCCCAGAAACAACTGGAGGACAGTATTCTGAATTTTAACAGTGGTAGCCTCTGCGTAGGTAGGAAAAGGGGTATACACGGGAATATTTTTCTATATTATGCATTTCTGTAACAACTGCTTTTTAAAAAGGGAGCATGTATTACTTTTTTAATTAAAAAAAGGCAATAAAATGTATTTAATATATTTAAATAATAGGTGATAAAGAATGCAGGGTGGGGTAAGGTGGCTAGCCAGTCTGGTCATGGAGGGGGAGGTGCTGACCCCAGGCTCTGGAGGCCCCAGGCCTGTGTTTCAATCACAGGAACCCCCATGGAGCCCCAGTTTCTCATCTGTAAAACTGGGAAGCTGATAGCCCACCCCCCACCCCCCCACACTGGCTCTTTCAGAGATGGAGGAGGCAAAGAAAGCAATTAGCATGTAGTTATCTCTCAAAGAGTGTTAGCTGTTTCCCTCCTGAGCCCCTGGGGACCTGCTCCTGGTCTCAGTCTTTGTCACCCTCAGGGTGGGCTCCCCTGAGCAAGGAGTGGCTGCTGCCGGCTCCCAGCACAAACCAGCTCCATGCATCAAGTGCCCCAGTTGGGCTACTGTCTCCTAGGGCCCACTGGAAAACAGGGCAGAGCCTAGAGCCAGGCCAGAGCCTCAGACTTGGGCCCAAACCCTGAGTGGGGCCCTAGACCTTGGGTTCTCTGACTTTAAAACAGGGGAGGGTAAAATTCCTGCCCTCCCCAAATCCCCAGGGTCCACTCTTGCCCCACCAGCCCCACTCACCAGGACACTTTCCGGAAATCTAGGAGGCTGATGACAGAAGCTCTGGGGTGGAAGCCCAGCAGTAGGGGGCAGACCAGCTTCCCAGAACCACCAATCAGGCTCCTCCTAGCCCAGCCCAGGACAGCGCCCCCAACCTCCCCATCACGGCTTCACTTCCCTCATTCACTCTGCCACTTGGGCTTCCTTGAAACATGCCTGCTCTCAGGTTTCACTTTTGAGCCCCTGCTATGAGCCAGGCCCTGGGCAGGGCCTTCTCCAGAGCATCTCCCTGATTCTGCTTAGCTATCCCAGCAGGCTGACCCCACTGTCACCCCCATTTTGCAGATGGGGAAATCGAGTTTCCAGGAGGTGATGTGACTTGCCTAGGGTCACTCGGCAAGGCAGGGGGAGGGGCTGGGATTCAAGCCCAAGTCTGTCAGCCTCCAATATGCATCTTCCTGCTTTGTCTGTGGCAGCCCCTGCCTGGCATGTCTCAAGCTCAGTCCCAAGCCCGCAGGAAGTGTGTGTGCAGCCGGAAGATCCACCACAGGAGGCCAAAGTGTGGCTAATGGGGCTCTGTCCCAGCAACACAGCAGGGTCTGGCCTCTGTGGGCTGGGCCAGGGCAGCCAGGAAGAAGTAGAGAAACAGAGGGGGCCTTGGTGGCTGGTCCCTACTGTGTCAACAGCCTGAGGCATTCGAGGCTGATGGTTCCCTTCCTGCCTGGTCTCTGTGGACTTGGGCATGCTGCTCAGCCTCTCCGTCTTGGTCTCCTCATGTGTACGATGGACACATAGCACCAAGATCAGGGCAAACAGGGCCCTTGGTAACCACAGGCAGAGTCCCTGGGTAGACCAAGGTCCAGACGGGCTGGCTGGCAGCCAGGAGCCTGGCTGAGAGGAACAGTCATGAGACTGAGATTTGAATAAGGGGATGCATGTACACAGGCAGAGATCAATACATATTAATTATTATTATCATCACTATTGACCAAGGCCCAGATTCCTGGGCCCAGGTTTATGGGAGGAGAGATCTCTGTGCCTGGCTGCAAGCAAGCCTGAAGGTAACTCATCCCCGCGCTGTCAGAGCCTGGCACCAGGTAAATGTTTGATGAATGACCCCCATGACCCTCAGGGCAGAATGTAGCCGGGGCTAACACGAGTGGGTGAGAGCCACATGTGTGAGTCACACAACTGAGGGCCACCTGGAGCCAGCACCTTGGGGCCAGGGTCCTGCATTTGAGACCCAGTTTTGCTGCTTCCTTTCTGTGTGCCCTAGGTAAGGCTGTGTCCCTCTCTGGGTCTCAGATTCTCCTCTAAAATGATGGTGCCAACTCCACCCCCCCATCACAGGGCGCTACGCAGATCTTCCTTGTCCCACAAGGAAAGTGCCCAGCACAGGGCTGGCACAGAGCAGACACTCCCTGGACATGGGTAGCCATCATTATTATTATCATCATTATGATTGCCCTCCCAGGGTCCCAGTCATGGCCCCTTCAAGGTGTGTGCCCATGGCCCATGATGGAGGCTTGCAGTCAGCAGACAGCCCCAGGTCCAAGGCCATGGGGTACCAGGGATGATTACAGTGTGGCCTGAGCCTCAGCTTCCAATTGGGAAGATAGCACAGCATGGAGGCTAAGGCTCAGAGAGGGCAGGGCCACCCTCAAGGTCACACAGCACAGCAGCAGCAGAGAGGACTAGAATCTGGGTCTCTTCCTCTGCCTATGGTGGTGACAGTCCCAGGCAGTCAGGAGCGATGGTCCGCCCCCTCCCTAGCCCACCGCATCTATTCCTATCCTTCTTGGTTACCCTAGCCACATCGCCCTCCATCTATGCTGATAGCTGGCTCCAGGCCAGGCCCAGCAATCCTCCCGTTCAGTTGGACCAGCACCCTCTAGAGAAGGAAGGAGAAACAGGACTCATGGCCACAGCATGCACATAGGGAAACCGAGCCCAGGATGGTAAACCTTCTGTCCTACAGCATAACTACCAGGCAGGCCTTGGTCTCAGGTGTCCTGCTCCCCCTGGGACCCCTGTGCAGGGGTGGAGGAAGAAGACACACTCACCTTGGGCCGTGGCTGGCTGCCCCTTTCCTCTCCCTGTCTGAGCCACATCTGACTCCCAGGCTGCCTCTCCGGTCACTGGGAAACAGGTATGCTCCAATGACACCCAGCAGTATTCTGGCTGGCTCCCTAATGCTCCAGCGGGTGTGAATATTCATGAGGTCCCTCCCAGGGGATAGCAGGTGGCATGTGTCTGTACCCTGCAGGTGCTACCCGGGCCCTCTGCCAGGGGCACATTCCGGGTGGTCCCTGACTACCTCTAGACCTCACCCCAGGGCTCAGCAAGGTCTCAGGTGTCCTTGGACCAAGGACACAAGCAGCTGCAGAGCTCTGCGGAGAGTCGGGGAGGTGAATTGCTCCTCGGACAGCATCTCATTAAGTCCCAGCATCTCATTAAGTCCCCCTCATCTTAATGCTGCCCCATGCATTAAGCACCATGATTAGCCCACTCTCCAGGCGAAGAAACGGAGGCTCAGAGATGAACTCACCCGTCCAAGGTCACAGAGTTAGCCGGGGACAGTCAGCGCCAGTCAGAAAATCCAAATGCACACTTGGCAAATTCCAGGGCTTAAAGGTACCGAGACACAACCAGAGACCAAGGTTTGTCTAAAATCGGCAGAGCCCCCAGAGCAAGCAACTCACCCAGGAGTCCTCCTAGGGGCAGAGAACCTGACCAGCTCTGGGAGGATCCGTCTGATGAGATTTCACCTGTGAGCTCCAAGTCCTTCATCAAAGAGGCAATACGATCATGCCTCTCCTGTCTGTACCCGGTGTGGAGGTCAGCGCACAGGACACCGTGGACCAGCTTGGAGAGATTCGGGCCTGCTGCAGATGCCAATCCTTCCCCAGGTCTTGGCAAGAAGAGGCAGTTCTAGGGGCCCTGTCCTAAACCCCAAGGGCCCTCAGGCTCACCAGAGGCACTGAAATCTCTTACACCCCACTCTAGCTGTGTTTAGGTCTGTCTTAGGGTCTGGGTTCAGCCTTGCCATGAACAGAAGATGCCCAGAAAAGCACCTCACATCCTTCCGTCAGGCACAGGGGCTCTAGGGACCAAGGTTAATAGTAATTGACCATTGGTTAATAGTAATAACTATCACGACAGTCATTTATCTCATACTGAGCACTTTCATAGGTTGACCAGCTGCCAACTCCTCCCAAGGAACAGCAGGCATCTGACATTTGCTCTGACACTTTGCCCCTTCCCTCACAGCCCCACCCAGCCTGGAAGCAGCCCTCGAGGTCCCATGAAATACCAGAGCTTAAACAGCCACAGGGAGGACCAAGAGTCCATATCTCTCTGAGTGCTGGATTGGCCCAAGGTACGGGAGTGTTCATCTGTTCTGGACTGACCTAATTTGAAAACAGATAAATAAAGGTATGGAGGGGTGAATCAGGGCAGAGCTGGTATCAAACAGCAGAGAGGCGGTTTATGAGTGTGGACTCTTGACCAAACACACTCCGGTCCTGTGCTCAGGACTTCCCATGCATCACATGCCCTCATAATCCTTGCCACTGGAGGCCCTGTTACCACCCCTACTTCATAGAGGAGGGAGATGAAGCTCAAGGACGCGATGTGACAAGCCCCATGTCACAAGAGATTAAGGATCTTGCGCAGGGGGGAGTGGAGGTCAGGCTCTGGGTGAGGTCGTGGTGGGGTGGAAAGGCAGGTAAAGAAGAGCCACGTGAAGCAGAGCTTTCTAGAGTAGGAAGCATTGATAGCAGAACCTACGCTTCCAGCCCTGCCAGAGGGTTCCCTTCTCAGGGTATCGACAGTGATGTCATCTCTGGCTGGTTCTCCCCCCACCCCAGCAAAAAAAAAAAAAAAAAAAAAAAAGTTTTTAATTATAAAAGCAGTACATGATCACTGAAAAAAAAATTCAGACATTACAGAAAAATGCAAAGACAATGAAAAGAGCTCCATCCCCATAGATCACTGCCCTTAAAACTTTAGCACAAGCCTCCCCACATTTTTTCTGTCCATAAACCCATACAGATGACAGAAGGGGTCTCTTTGGGGGAGCGCATTTTGTCTTTAACTTGCTCCCCCCCTCCCATGTCAATCGATTGTGGACATCTTTTTGTGACAATTAGTTTTAAATTGATCCGTTCCAAAGTTATTTAGGGAGCACCTGCACTGTGCCTGGCGCTAGGGTTCATGATTCCCGTGCCAGAGTTCTGGGCTCACAGTCCTGGGGGTGAGAGGAGCAGGCAGCTGCAGGTGCTGTGATGGAGGACACGTTGGTGGGGCTTGCTGGAACGCAAACACCTGATCCAGTCAGCGGGGGGGGGGGGGTTGCAGGAAGAGCATGCTCAGGGAGGCTTCCTAGGATTAGGGGTCCCTAGCAGAAGCTACTGTGTGTTTTCAGATTTCCAAAGGCAATTAGTTCCCTTTTCTCCCTGAGTACATGGCTAAACTACATTTCCCATCCTCCCTTGTAGTTCAGTGTCCTCATGTGACTGAATTCTGGCCAACGGAATGTGAGCAGAATAATAGCTGTTGATGTTAGGTGGGCAGACATTCTCTGTGGACTCCTTTCGCGTACGCTGGTTGAATGGGGCCAGCTCCAATGATCTGGAGATGGGCAGGGGCCATGAGATGGGAGGACGCTGGTATTCACATCACCACTCACTAAACACCCAGTTAGATTTCATGAAAATGATAACTAAACTGCCATTGTGCTAGGCCTTTCGGGACTTGGGGCTTGTCTGTTACAGCAGCTAGGATTAACTAATGCACTTGTTACTCTGGAATGAGCCAGGCAGAGAGAAAAGCATATGCAGGGGCACCTGGGCAGCTCAGATGGTTGGGCGTCTGCCTTCGGCTCAGGTCATGATCCCAGGGTCCTGAGATCGAGCCCCGCATCGGGCTCCTTGCTCAGCGGGAAGCCTCCTTCTCCCTCTCCTTCTGCTGCTCCCTCTGCTTGTGCTCTCTCGCTCTCTCTGTCAAATAAATAAATAAATAAAATCTTAAAAAAAAAAAAAAAAAGAAAAGCATGTGCAAAGACCCAGGGCAATTGAGAAACTAACAAATGTTCAGCTTGGCTGGAACGTCCAGTATGTGTGTACGTCAGAGGCTGGGTGTGCAGGGGAGACTAGAAGCACAGCCAGAAAAGGGGCAGGGGTAGGCAGGAGATGAAGGGTCTCAGGGAAGCATGCTAAGGAATCTGGCCTGGATCCTGTGGGCAGTGGGGAACCCTGGAAAGTCTTCAGCAGAGAAGTGAGGAGACAGGATTCCCATCAGGCTGCTAGATGAAAAATGAACAGTAGGGATGGGGAAGGACTGGGAGAAGCCAGCAGACCTTGACAGTGGCTGTTATAGCTGCTAGCCGTGAAATGACCTGGACCAAGGAGAAGGCTGGGAATGAACTGGAACCATCTGCAGGCCATGGCATAGACAACGTTTGGTGAACGATAGGATGTGGGGGAGGGGAGGGAGGAACCCCTGTTGGGGTGACTAGGGGTGGAGCTGGCTGGGGGTGGAGCTGGTCCCTGAGTGGGGGAGCCTAAGAAGGGGTACGTTTAGTATTGGGGTTGGATGGGCAATGTCAATTTCCATTTAGGACAAGCTGAGTCTGAGCGATGTGTGGGATGCTTGTAGAATATGCAAAGAGCAATAAGATCCCTTACCTGGAGCACAAGAGGGAGATCTCAGGGGAAAGAGATTGGGAGCCATGGGCACAGAGGTGGGAACTCAGAGAAGCAAATGGAATCCACTAGAGAAAGGGGGAGGAAGGTGAAGGGTCCTGCCGGGAGGGCAAGAGTCCCCCAAGGAGTTAAAGATAAAGAGTCTCTAAAGCCATTGGCTGTAGAACATTCTGTGGAACACTGCTCCCCATGAACCATTCCCTGACTGATGGGCATCCATGCTGTTTGCCCAGTGCACACACATAGGAACAGGGTTCTGGAAGACAAGGTGAAGGGGTGAAGGTGTCCTAGGGCTGTTTCTTGTAGCTGGAAGGGAATCTCATGGGGACCCTAGAGGAGACTTTAAAAGTAGAGCAACAAGACTCCCCCTACAGTTCTCGGACTGCATACTTGACAGCAACTATTACAGTTCTAAAGGTGCCCATCCTCAGACCCGGCAATTCTACCTGTGCTCATTTGTTCACAGAAGACAATCTAACGGGAGATCCGAGGTGGGTGCAAAAGTTTAGCAAAGGGGAAAGACAGAAACAATTTAAATGTCCCACGATAGGGGATGGTTAAAAATATTACGTGACATTCACTCCATGGTTTATTATGTACTCATTTAAATGATGTCCATAATATATAATGAAGTGAAAAAATATAGACACACACATATGATTTTGCTTTACGAAGAGTCTGTATTACTTTGGAAAAGAATTAAAATGAAAAATAAAGATATTTCCATTTTTGAAAACCTATAGTCTGGCTGGAGGAGGAGAGAGAAGTGGCTAGTCGGAACCATACCCCGCCCTTGCTGTGCGACCACAGCCCGCTCCGAGCCTCAGTGTCCTAGAGTGGGGAAGAAGCAGCAGGGGTCCGGGGCAGAGAAGCTGGGAAGTGTGGGCTGCACAGTTAAAGGTGCAGATGGGAAAGATTGGCCCTCCACCCAGGAGCCCTGGACAGTGCCCTGCAAGGACCCAGAAGCCTCCTCACTCTGCCCCTCTGGAGTGGGGCGCTGGAGTAGAGATGGGGAGGATCACCCAGAGAGGGACTTCAGCTGAATCCCAACTTGCTGGTTCATAGGACCCCCCCCCCCAAACTGTCAGCCCTGACGTCTTGGCCCTACTGCCTGCCCCCCTGGGCTGGGGGCATGGCGGCCAGCTAGGTACCAGGTCAGGCAGCCGAATGAAAGAGGGCAATGTTCTTTGACGATTCAGAAGGCACTTTCTGATCTCGCAGGGTCACCTCTCTACCATTTCAAATGGCAACCATGCCTGGGACCCCTACAGACTTCCCAGGGTCACCTGCTAGCCACAGGATGGGTGGGGACACGAGGCTCAGAAACTAGTGAAGGGCCAATTGACAAAGTCAGAACTACAAGCAAGCTCTTCCTGCTATACGGCCTTGTCTGGGCAAAGTCACCATCAAAGCTAAGTTGCCCCAAAGTAGCTTCAGAGGGGCAAAACACAGGTTCGCCAGGAAGTCAGTGGTTTTTTTTTTTATTAACTCCCAATTACTGAGAATACATATCATTCGTTGTACCTTCTAGCATGACTGAAATGTTTTTTAAAGGAATGTCATACACTTGCTTGCATACAAATATGTAACAGAATAAAGGTTTTAAAAAGGTGCTGAACACCTGTTATGCACAATGTCCTGGATCCGCCCACCTGCCTCTCCCCTCCTGGAGAGGCTGAGATGCTCTGGCTACGAATTCTGACGCCCCCAGTCCCCAGCTGGGCGATCTTGGGGAGGTGACTTCCCCTCTCTGAGCCTCAGCTTCTTAACAGTGGGAATATTTTGCCCCTCTCACGTGCTTGCTATGAGGATCAAAAGGAATGAGGCGTGCAGAGCCCTTTGCTCATACCTCAGATTATTATCATGACCTTTCTAGACCCACTTGGCAGGAGAAACAGGACCCACCAGTGCAGACTCCTGAAAGGCCACCCTCCTCATCCAAACCCCCATATTTCCCATGCTCCAGACCCGAGTTCCCTCACCCCCAGATTTCACGTCGGGGAAAACTGAGGCACAGATAGGAAAGGACTTGTCTAAAGTCCCATGACAAGTCAGGGCACTGCAGGGCACAGGTCTGGGACTGGCCAAGCCACCTGGAACAGGCAGGTGGGAAAGAAGGTATCATCTGGGACCCCGGGTCTTCCCAACCATCAATCCTCACCTGGTGATTCTTCCAGCCTCCAGCCCACTGTTCCCCACGGGCACCTCTGCTCACTCCTGCCCTTCCTGTTAGGTCCTGTCGCTCATAAAAGGGGTTGTTCTTCACCATATTCCTCACCCAGGCCAAATGAAGCAAGAAGCCCGTCACAAGCCTACTGCCATGCCTGGAATTCTACCATCTGTGCCTCATTCGCCTAGGTTAATCATTGCCTCTCCCCAGGGTGACACACTCAGTCCCTCAGAGCCCAGAGTGGGGACTGTCAAGGAAACACTCCTTTCTTGCTGGGTGACAAGAGGGCATCCACCCCATGCTCTCAAACAGCAGACCCATGCCTACTGGACAAGGGGTTACACAGGAAGCAGGCAGGCTCCTTTGTCCACAGGGAGCTTCCTTCAGGCAGGGCTTGCCCTGAGTGAGAAGCAGGGAATGAAGCAGCCCGAGGTGGCAGCTGGGAACAGGGCTCTGTTGTCTCTGCTCCCAGAGTAGCAGCCTGCCCACCCCCCGAGTGTCAGCCAGAGCTGGGAGCTAGGAAGGCAAGGGGGGGAGGGGTCCTGAGCTAGGGGTTTGGGCAGCACAGGCAGATCCAAGAGCCTAGGACCCCAGAGCAGCAGAGAGGTCTTGAGCGGGGCTGCAGTCCTGAGATGTGGGCTGGGACAAGACTCCTGTGATTCGTAGTCAACTCAGCCACTTCTGAACTATGTGTGACCTTGGGCAAGTCACTGAATCACCCTGAGCCTCAGTTTCCCCCTTAGGATAACGGGAATGCCCTCCTTTGCAGGCACTGTAGGGGCTGCTCTGGTCCAGGCTTGCCCGTGGCCTTCCCTCTCTGGGCCTCAGATCAACCCTCTTGGTAAAGGAAGAAGTTGGATTCTCCCAACTGGACTGTCCTCCTGAGGATTTTCATGGCACCTGTCACCTTGGCAACCCAGATGATCAGGTGTCAGGCCTGTGCCCTCTCTCTCTCCCACCCTTTCTCCCTCCCTCCCTCTCACTTGGTGTGGGTTACTGCAGCCAGATGTGTGATCATCACCTCTCCTGCTCTAGGCAGGTGGGAAGGGGGGCCTTACTGGGAAAAGACCACAGTCTTGCTCTGTGCTGTGACCAAGTACCGGCTTGATAATGATGGGGCAGACCAAGCTGGACCTCCTCCTGGACACTGGTCCTGGAAACAACCGGCTGGATCCTATGGGCCCTTCCTGGATATCAGGGCTTGTTCCAATTCCACAAGCTTCTCTTTGGTGGCTTTGCCCCCTCTGTGGTATAGGACCAGGCCTTCCCCAAGCAGAGGGGATCCATACCCTCCCCCTGACCCCCAGCCCCTGGTCCGATGGCCCCCCACCCCACCCCTTCTCGAAAGCGCTGGTGGGAAGAGGGGAGATCCCTGCCCTTCCTCCCCCTGGGCTCAGGCTGCTGTGTCCAAGATTAATCATTAATGGACTTCCAGCTCCAGTCCAGCTCCAGCCCCACCCACCCATGTCTGAGGACTGGGAAAAACCTGGAAAGGGGGCTATGAGGAAGAAACCAAGGACAGGGCACACACCAATGTGGCCCCCCCCCCCCAGCTGCCCACCCTCTGTCAGCCCGCAGGGCACTCGAACCTGGAGCGGTTGCTGCACTCCTGCACCACTCAGGTCTGAGGCGCTGACTCCCGCGGTCCCAGTTTGGAGGTCTGGGTAGTGCCGGCTACAGCCCCAGGCAGGGCACAAGCAGGCAGTGGGTGCTGGGCCCCCAGGACTTACCTTCGCCCCGTTCTCCTCGGGCCTGGCGTGGCTGTTTCGGTCCCGGGCCGCGCCACCCGGGCGCTCACTAGGCGGCGGGGCGTACCCGCCCGGGCCCCCGACTCCACCGGGCCTGGACCATGCTCCCGCCGCCGCCACACTCACTGCGGCCAGGTGCGGCCGCCAGCCTGGCCCGTCCCCCGGTGCTGCGGCCAATAGGCGGCCTGGCCCCGGCCCCCTCCCAGCCCCTCCGCGCTCGCCCGGGACGCACAGAAGCCGCATTCAGCGTACCCGAGCGCAGCGCAGCGCCCCCGCCGCCGGCTCAACAAGGCGCGTTTGTCTCGGATGCGCCAACGGGGCCATTGTCCCACCGCTGGACCCTGAGGCTCGGCTGAGCTCCCAGCCCCGGAAGGGGATTCGAGGGTGCCTGGGAAACGGGGTGGCGTGGTGGTGGTGGTGAGGGCAGCTGAGCTCTGGGCAAAGGGAGGTGGCTAGACTAGTTGCTGAACTTTTATTAGGGGCGCTGGGGCCCTGAATACCCAATGTGAGGTATGGCCTCCTGCTCGGGAGTCAGTGCAAGCTGGGGACATACATTTTTGGGGTCTAAACTGTGGATGAGAGGGGTGCAGGGGGGTGCCAAGATCCCCTGAGGGAAGCTCAGGCAAGGGACCCATCTCCAACCAGTCATGCCACTAGGAGGTCTCCACTGACCCCACCTCTCCAGGGTGTCCATAAGGGCTGAGCATAGCACCATCAGGATGCAGGTGCCCCATCCATGATCCACCTTCTTTCAGTGCCCAACTTCCCTCCTCACTGCAGAGGAGGACCAAGGATGAGAACTAATGCCTGCCTGGGCTGGGAATGTGCAGCTCCAGCTGTGGGAATTGCAAAACCTGCCGGCCACTCAGTGGGCCACGGGCTGCGTCAGAGCCCCGCTGCCCCCGCCAGTACTGGGCGACTCTGGAATGGGGAAAATTCCACATCCGTATGGCTGCCAGGGATTTTTCGGGATCCGATTGGCTTGCTCTCCAGCCTTGCCCTAGCACCCCTGCCATGGCCCTGGGATGCACACGCATCCAGGCAGGCCCAAGTCATTCCCTAGGGTGGCAGGCTTTGGCTCCAAAGGCCCTGATCCCATCCCTGCCTCTGGAAACACATCCACACCCCCCACCCCCACGAGCATGCCAGAGTATAACAGCCCTCTCCACCCCCTGCAAGGCCCGGCCGAGACAGGGGCCCTGGGTCCTCTGGTCCCTCTGTCAGAGCCCGCCCAAACTCTCCTCCCACCCCATCCCCCCCTCCCCAGGGTGGGCCTGCAGCCACTGCCCAAAAAACTTCTACAGAGCCTGGGCACAGTGAGGGGAAGAGGGCCAAGGCCCTCAGGTGCCTAGATTGGGGATATATGAAGCCCAGTTCCAAACCCACAATCTGCCACCCTGGCTTCTGCTCCTGACAGCCCTCAGCCCCCCAAGAGGGGGCAATTCAGAAATTCCCTGCCTGATCTAGGAGAGGCTGAGTGACCATCCCGAGCCCTGGCTTCTGGCCCTGGCCCTGCTGTGAGGCTCTGGCCGTCTGGGTAAAGGCATGTCTCTCCAGGTTTCGGCAAGGGCACTGGTAGGGTCAGGCGGGAAGCTGCAAGGATGGCCCAGCAAGGGTCACAGGTCAGACTGCATGCAACACCCACAGTGGGGGTTACCGGGTGGCTCTGCCAAGGAGCCTACAAGGTAAAGCTGGTACCCGCAACTCAGGCCCCACAGATCTATCAGGTGCTGGCTTCCACGTTCTGGGCTCACTCTAGCAGCAAGTTATGACAATCACAGTTGGTATATACAGAGTACCTTACTTACTAGACACTTGACACTACTGAGTCCACATAACATTATCACTGAACCCTCCTCCCCCGCCCCCTGCCCCCACCCCCCAGAGAGGCTCCAGAATTTCTACCCTTAATTTACACAGGAGGAAGCACCATTCACAGAGGAAAAATACCTGGGCTGGAACGTGAGCCAAGGGCAGACTCCACTTCACTAGGCGGCCCTTCTCCAATCCCACAAAGGCTCATGAAATAGAATTCAACTGGTTCTAAAACTCCAGCTGTTTAATAACAAATGCTTCCTCACCCTCACCCCATCACAGCAGCAGGAGAATCACAGGTCCAACCATGGGGGGAAGGGGGCGCTGCAGAAAGCCAGGGGAAACGGAAGCAGCCGGTGAGGGGCTTGGTCAGGCCCCTACCCTTGATGTCACTGACTCCTGGGAGCATCAAGTTGGGCTGGGCACAGAGGCCTCTCCTCTGCCCAGCCACCAGCAGGGAGCTCCATCCAACGGAGGCTGGGGCTCCAGCCAGAGAGCGTGAGAGGAAGCCAGGGCCGGCAGGGGGAGGAAGGGGATGAAAACAGAAGAGACTGGTGTGCCACCAAGCCTGGGTCCTCTGGCCTGCCTGTGCCAAGTCCAACTGCCAGAGTGGGGCTCGCCCATCAAGAGGCTGCCACCACTCACACTGGCCTGGCCTTCTTGGCCTTCTTCTGAGACCTCACAGCCTCATCGTGGGCTTTCCGCTTCTCTGCCAGTTTGTTGGCCTGTGAGGAGAAAGGGGGGGATCACACTGTGATTGGGGGGTACCTCTCCTCTTCCTACTCAAGGCTGTCCCTTAAAGGCAGAGCTTCCAGGAAAGTTAAAGAGGCAAATGACCAGGAGGAAAAACAACTAATTGAACAACCTCAGGCAATAAAACAAGCTTTTACCTTTGCTTTTAGGGCTCTATGATTCAATGGGCCCATAACAAGTTAAGGAGGATCCCAGGCTCCCAGAGCTGGAAGCAACTGCCCCATTTTTACCTTCCTCCTTGGGAAAGCTGAGTGCCAATCAAACCTTCACCAGGTTGCTAGGGAGGGGTCTTTCCCCTTCGGCCCATTTGGCAACATTTACTACAAAACATACCTAGGCCTTTCAACCTGGCAATTACATGCCCGTGAATATACCCTGCAGAGACTTCAGAGGGAGGCAGGGATGTGCTCAAGGGTGTCTTCTAAGAATGCCTCAAAATGAAAAACTAATCCTATCTAGGGAACAGGTCACTTGTATGAGGTCATAGCCAAGAAATTCACCCTTTGGTTAAATGAAAAACACACTGCAAAACAACCTGTATGCAGCATGATGGCTCTAAAATCCCCTGTTATTACACACACAGAAGAAACTAGGGCGCTGTTACTACACATCACCCCAAAGGCAGGATCGTGAGCCACTCCTGCATCATCGATTATAGAGTTCTGGTATGTAAAGCACGTAAAAAAAAAAAACAACTTTTTTTTTTTTTACAATGAGCATCTATGGCTTTGTGAACAAGAGGAAACAAAATAGAAACCTAACCCAAACCTCCCACAGTCCCTCCCGCTTTATGCACATCTATTAAGTGGTCGTTTGTGAAAGTGGGTCCTGAGTCTGCTGGGACACCTCTGTCCCCAGACGCCAGTAAACTCAGAAAGAGCTAGGTGTCAGAAAGGAGACTGAAACTCTGAAGAAAGCCCAGCCACAATCTGTTGACACCAAGCTGCCCATACAGGCCTGGGCGGGGGCCCCAGGGGCTGGGCCGGGCCAGGCCAGACGGGCAACCTCAGAAAAAGGCTAAGAAAGGGCCCAGAGTCTGCGCAGAGGAGAGCCAGTTGGCCCCCAAGTTCACCTGTGCAGCCACATCCGGTGGCCACACCTGGAGTCTCAGGCGGGTGGCGGGGACTCACCTCTCGGATTTTGCGCCTCTTGCCAAACATGATCTTGTTATAAAGGTACTTCTCCCGCTTCTTCATCATCATGATGGCCAGGCGCTTGGCTTCATTCTCCTCCTCCTGGGCCAGCCTCTGCTTGTCCTCCAGCTTCACGGTACCTTCCATCACTCTGGGCCTCTGGGGACACAGGGCGGACACTTGTGGATGCTGGGTCCCCACACCCCCACCAGTCCCCTGGTTCTTGCCCTTCTGGGCCGAGGCTGGCACCAAAGATGGCCAGTGCGGCTGCTTCCCAGGCTGTGCCCCCCGTCAGCCACCCAGTACCTTCCCGTCCATCCTCTGCTCCTCCAGGGCTGTCAGCCGGGCCTCTTCTTCCTTTTCTGAACCAGCCTCCGCATCTTCTTCCTCATCCTCTTCATTTTCTCCCCCTTCATCACCATCACCATCATTGTCTTCCTCCTCATCCTCCTCTTCAGACTCACCCATATTTCCTATAAAAGGCCAATGACTTCTAAAAGCCCCAGGAGCCTCCCCTTCTCCCTGCAGACCAACAGCTGGGCCCAGCCACCACGCTCTTCAGCCACGAAGACATTCCAAAGAGAGTGCACGGCTGTCCCAACTGTGGCTCCTCCTGGCACCTCTCCCCACAGCCCCAGCTGCCTTCGGAGCAAACTCCAGGTCCCCAACCCTGAGCTCTGCCACCTCCTACGTAAATACCCATGACAACTTCCAGACCGCTCCTGCTTGGTCACTCTGAACATCAAGTGACAGCTGACTGTAGGACACACGTGTTCCCTTCTCCTAAGCCTGACTCCAAAGGCTGGTTTAAAGGGCTTTGTGGCCCTGCTGTCCCATTCTCAGGAGCTTGCCACCTTTGTAGCCAAGGAGGGAAACAATAAGGTGAGGCCAAAGCCAGCCCGGAAGAACCTATCCACCCCATCGCCTGGCCCGCTCACCTGGGTGCTCTCCCCGCTGCAGGGCCAACAGCTTCAGCTTCTCGGGAGGGACATAATCTCCTTCCTTCTCCGACACGAAGGGTGAGAGGTGTGGAGGCAGTTGCACTCCGGGGAAGTAGTCTGCCACGGGGAGGAGGAGCCGTGCATTCACACAGTCGAACACCCACTGGGGCTGCACATAGTACCTGGTGGCAGAGACAGGTCATGGAAGCAACCTGAAGCCCCTCTGCATCTGGGGCTGGAGACAGACCTCCGCCCCCAGAAACCCAAACAGACGGAGAAGGATGAGAGCCCTGCGGACCTACCTGCCGATAACAGGTGTCTGCTGCCCAGGCCGGTCCACGATCTGGTGGGTGATGCAAGAGTCTGTGACATCATATGTGGCCCCAATGCACAGAGACTGGTCCCAGGACACATTGCCCCCAAAGCTCCTACAGGCACAGGGGGAAAGCACAAGAGTATTCAGCATGAAGCGCCAGCATGAAGGTGGCCCACAAGCTCCCCCTCCTAGGACACACCCGTGCCCTCCCCCCACACCGGGATCTCCCCCGTCATCGGGCCGACACCTCCAGTGCTGGCCCAGCGGGGGCTGGCCCTAAGCCGGTGAGAAGGTGGTGCTAGCTGCCCGGGGGTGAGTGCCTCCCGCGTGCTCGGGCTGAACGCTCTGCACACCCACTCCGGTGAATGTGCAGTACAGGCCTGAGGCGTGGTTGCTGCCACCATCCGAGGTCACCGCGGGCGTCCAGGCACCAGCCCAAAGCGGGGCAGAGCCGCTGCCATCAGCCTCCTACCTGATGACGAAAGCCAGGGCCTCGCGGGGCACCTCACGGTTCAGGAAGAACTTCAGGCCCTCAAAAAGTTTCTTGTGCTTTTCCTGTGCCTCCAGCTCCTTCCTGAGGCCCTCGGCCTGCGCTGTCGTCTCCTGCCACAAAAGAGGCCGTGCCACCGTCGGGCCTGCCCAGCCCCGCACTGGAGGGCACAGGGCGGAGATGGTCCCCAGCGTCTCTCTAGACCCTTCAGTCCCAAGGCACCCCCCTCCGCCGGCACGCAGTCCTCACCCCATCTGCAGGAAACTCATCCACCTCAGCCTCCTCCTCCACAGGCACCACCATGCGGGCCAGACTGGCACCCAGCGCCGCCAATTTCTACAGGAAAGAAGCAGGGCTGCTGCTTACAGGTGGGAGGTCTTGTCTGGGAGCATGGTCAGGGTGGGGAAGGGGGAGCAGTGACAGTTCTGGGACGTCAGTGGGCTTAGGTTCCAAGGGCAAGCCCCGAGCCCACCCATCTAGCCATGCACAACCCCACCCCCAGGCCAGTGACCACCCTTCTGCGGGAGGATGCAGGGCCAGTGCTCTGGAAGCCTCTCTCACCTCCATGGAGCTCTCGGAGTCCAACGCGTAGGTGTCCTCACTGGCCTTCGCCTCTGTGTGGACCTGACCCTCCAGCTGGGAGGCAGGGGGAAGGTCAGAGGGAGAGGATGCCAGAGCCCCCGCCTCCATGTGGGGAGAGCAGGGCCATGGCCCCTGCACACTGAGAAGGACCTGGGCTGGGCTGTGGCCCTACCTTGGGTGGGTAGTGCAGGTTGAGCGACTGGTAGAGGCGGAAGTTGACGAAGCCCAGCAGAGTGGTGTAGAACTCGGTGAAGGTGGCCATGACCCTGTAGTCAACGTCTGTCGGGTGCTGGGGGGCACAGGGGACCCATTGGCAGTGCGGGCAGGTAGAGGGGAAAGACGGCACTGACAACCCCCATGGGAGGCATTCCAGCCTGCCCAAGGCCCCTCCATGGCAGCCCTGCCTTCAGACCCCCGCCCCATGAGAAGGGGCTGTGTGGCATGTCCCACCACAAGCACTTCGGGGGAGGCTCTGGACAGGGTTCCCCAGGGTTAGGGGCATCCTGAGGCCAGTGCCAGATCCCCAAGCCATAAAGGGGATGATGAAAGGGACTGGCTGGAGCTCCCCTGCCCCTGCCCTAGTTCCCTACTCATCTGGTAAGTCCCAGCTCAAACCAGACTTGGTCAGAGGCGGCCTTCCAGGGCCAGTCTGGTCAGAGCTCATCCTTCTCTATGAGTCATCCTACAATCTTCATTTAACATCTTCTCCAGGGCTCGCCTGCTAGCTTCCCCCCCCATGCCTAGCCCCATCACCAGCCCAGCTGGTGTCTGTCGGCCTGGGGGGATGGAACTCAGCACCCTCACACCTTGGCAGGAGGCTTGGGATGAACACTCAATTCAGCGACCTGGTCTCAGGCCCAAGCCAGAGGCAAAACTACAGCTTGAGGACCCAGGACAGGATGGGACAGCTGCCTGGCTTGGCCCCAGGGAGCTCTGGAGAAATGGCAGGAGAAAAGCTGCCTGCTTGGGGCAAAAGCACATGGCTACCCTCAAGAGCTGCCGACCCAGCAAGCAGGGGACATGACAGGGCTTATCTGTGCCCTTGAGGAGTTGATAAAGCAAAACAGGGGAAGGAACTGAGAGCCAGATGAAGTGCCTCGCCTCTTGAGCAGCACTCCCCCCACAACCAGGGAGGCTAGCCCAGCCCTGTTGACCCCCCAGGACCTGGACGGCAGAATATGCTGAACAAGGTCAAAAGTGGTAATGATCACAACATCCCTTTTATGCCAGGCATGCCCATGACCTTGTGCTGTTTCTCTATTCTGCCATTAGGCAGTGTGGGTATGAGGGTGCAGGGACCAAGAGGTACTCCACCTGTGCCCCCATTCACACCTCCGTCCTTCCAAGAGCATCTGCTAGGGAAGTATCTGAGAACTAACTCCATAACTCCATTTTCTTTTTCTTTCTTTCTTTTTTTTAAGATTTTATTTATTTGACAGAGAAAGAGACAGCGAGAGCAGGAACACAACCAGGGGGAGTGGGAGAGGGAGAAGCAGGCTTCCCATGGAGCACGGAGCCCAATGTGGGGCTCCATCCCAGGACCCTGGGATCATGACCTGAGCCGAAGGCAGACGCCTAATGACCGAGCCACCCAGGTGCCCCAATAACTCCATTTTCCACAGCACAGCGCTGAGCAGAGTCCCATCACCCCACTTCCCAGCCCACCTACTACCTGCCTGGGTCCTACTTTGAGGAGCCCAGCACTAGCTGCTCAGGGGAAGGCGGCACAGGAGGGCCTCAGTAATGACCCAGGACTGGTCCCCCATCCTCTGGCTGAGAGGAAGTAGTGGCAGTGAGCCGGCCAGGGAGGAAGGAGGAATGGGCAGCCTGTTCCCTTCCCCCAGGGCCAGCTGTGTGGAGGCTGGCCTCCACAGGGCCCTATTCACCACCCGGAGGACATACAAAGACCAGTCTGAGCAGCATGGGGGTGGAACATCAGAGAGAAGGAAAAAGAGGGAGAGCTAGGGAGGAAGGAGGCATGGCAAGAAGACAGGAAGGAAGGAGGTGGAGAGGAGGGATGGACCAGGGAAGAGGGAAGGGCCATACTCTGGCCAACAGGCCAGCCCCGGAGAGTGGGAAGAGGGCACTGCTGAGGGCCAAGTCGCCTCTCACCCACGGACTGCAGCCTGCCCCCAAACATCTCCACTACCCTGTAGTCAGAGTGGGTTCTGGCCTTGGACCCCCGCCAGCCCAGAGTAAAGGGGAGGGGCCCAGACCCCCAGCTCACCCCGCAGCACCTGATAACCTGGTCAGCAAACAGACTGTCCAGCCAGGCTGGTGCATCTGCTGCTCCAGGAACAGGCAGGAGACCAGGCCACATGCAGGCCCACAGGATGACAAGTCAGGCAGAAGAAGAGCCTGGCCCACATCATGTGGGGGACTAGAGGCTAATGCTGCCCCATAAGGAGGCAAAACCAGGATTTCTCCCTGTGAATCCCTGCCCAAAACACCCAGCCTAAACCAAGATAAATAGGAAGTAGTGCCATGGGCTAGTGGCTTCTCATGTACTCACCCTCCCCCACGTCCCCCAGCCTTGGGTGAGAGTCAGGGGAAGCTGAGGAGTTAAGCACAGCAGCTTGGCCAAGGTCTGGCAGCCACTAGTGGGAGAGCGGGACGATGACCCCAGGGCTCTGAAGGTAGGGCTGGGCTCAGCTACTGTCCGAGCTTTGGAAGCTGCTCACTGCTCACTCAGCAGTCCCAAAGGACCAAGCACCAGGCACTTGGAGGGATTTTTTTCCTTAAATCCTCAGAACAAGACTTAGAAAGTGGAAGCACATCATTTATTAACTGAGGCACAGAGAAATGCAGGAACACGTCCAAGGGCACCCAGTTGGGGAGGACTGCACACAGCATGGCTCCGGCTCTCACTATGATGCTGTGTGGTACATTCCTCACCCCACATCCTACCCCGGCCGCACTCGGGAACCCAGCACATGCTGGACTATTCAGGACAACAAAACCCCACCTCTGCCCAAGTCCTTACATCTGTCTAGGAGCCAGAGAAAGAGCAATGGCCCAGCACAAGCCCCCACCTTCCCAATGGACATACTCACGTCATGGGAGAAGGCATAGGGTGTAATCCACACAATGGGCTGCCCTAGCACCTCGGCCTGGTAGTAAATGCCTTTGATGGACAGGAAGACCTAGGGGGAAGGGACAGTAGGCTGAAAAGCACTGGGAGGCAGGGCAGGGAGCAGAGCGGTGGCCCCTTCCCCCGGTGGCCACGGGCTCACCTTGCGCAGGGCGCGGGCAGCTATGACGTAGTGCAGGAACTCCACAGTGAGCCGGCGGCACAACTGAATGGTCTGCACGTGGCACTTGCCAGTCCGTGGGAAGGTGGAGAAGAGGAAGCACATGGAGAGGGCATCATCCAGGTCCCGCAGAGCGTCTATGAATGTGGGGTACCTACACAGCCAGGAGGGCAGTGCTCACAAGCCTGGTCAACCTGGGCTCCGGGGGCAGGGGCTGGACTCCTCGTCCACTCTGTCAGTCACCCCAGACGTCACCAGAGTGAGTTATGTCTTGTCCCTCATCACCCAGCGCTCTGTCTAGTTTCCAGAACCAATTGGAACCAAAGGGTAAAAATGTTGGGATTTTTTCAGGCCTGGGCCAAGAAAAGCCAGAGCAAGAAAGCGCTTCCAGGGCGCCTGGGTGGCTCAGTTGGTTAAGCGACTGCCTTCGGCTCAGGTCATGATCCTGGAGTCCCGGGATCGAGTCCCGCATCGGGCTCCCTGCTCAGCAGGGAGTCTGCTTCTCCCTCTGACCCTCTTCCTTCTCGTGCTTTCTATCTCTCATTCTCTCTCTCTCTCAAATATCTCTCCCAAATAAATAAATAAAATCTTTAAAAAAAAAAAAAAAAAAAGAAAGCGCTTCCAGGAATCCTGTGACAAATGAGGAAGCTGATGAGAATGAGCCGTCCTTGGCAAGATTCACTACTGTGTGGCTGCCCTGCTGAGGGATGGGGGCCTGGGTCATGGAGAGGACACTGGAGTATGTATAATACACCTCATTCCAGTCCCAGGTGTGACCCAGGATAGGTCACTTGGCCTCACCCAACCCCAGTGATTTCATTTGGAAAATGACACTGTTGGACCAGACTGTTGGTTTAAAATTGGGCTCCTGTAGCTCCCTGGAAACGCCTGGGGACAAGTGGACAGACAGGGCCTCGGGCCTCCCTCCCCTAGCCAGAGCAGCTGTCGGAGCCTCTGCCTTCCAGGAAGCTTTCTTTTGCAGAAAGCATTCTGCTGCTTCAAAAAGGGACTCTGAAAGCCATGAAACCAGAGACGGCCAGGGTCCTTCCAGCCCAAGGTGGCATTACTCCCTGCAATACACCAGGAGGAGCCTGCCAGTCTTCAAACCACACTGAGATAGAAGAAAGGCTACAGGGACCTCTCCAAAGACAACAGGAGGAGGGGCATCGGGTCTTCTGGTGCTCAGGCGGAAACCTCAATGGGCCCCCTCTGGTGCCTCCAAGTTCCCTCTACACCTCACGCACAAACCCACCAAACGGGCCAGGACCTTCGTAGAAACAGCCCCAACTATGTCTGAGCCACCTGTTTTTTTTTTAGGCGATGGCTAAGGAGACGGGGGGGGGGGGGGGGGACACAGATTTGCAACACCATAACCACACTGCCACCTGGTGTGGGCATGAATCCAGACACTTGGCTTTTTCCTAGTGCAAGTTTTGCATTTGCTCCACACGCGCTTGGAGGAGGACGTGCTTGGAGCAGGAACTCTTCTTGGGCCGCCCAGCTTGCAGGCTGCAGAGCTGTGGTGAGGACACCACATGTCAGGCTGTTAGCCCATGGCTGGCCTGACTCAGTGGTGCCAAGTCCATCCAGCCTGGGGTGAGTATTTCCAGGCCGTCAGCCCCCAAGAGAAGATGGACATTCATTAGCCCAGGGTTTCTGAACCTTACCACCACTGACAATTTGCGCCAGTTGTTCTGTGTGGTGGGAACTGTCCTGTGCACTGTAGGGTGTTTAGCAGCTTCCCTGGTCTTTACCCATTACACACCAGTAGGATGCCTTCCCCTGCCCCATGTCCAAATCATGAGAACCACAAGTGTCTCCAGACATTGCCAAATGTCTCCTGGGGGCCAAAACTGCTACTGGTTAAGAACCACTGACTTAGCCGATGGATGAGTGGGGCTACTGAGAAGGCTGGACAAGAACACTTAAGATCAGAGGCACCCACGGGCGCCTGGGCTCAGGTCATGCTCCCAGGGTCCTGGAATTGAGCCCGGCATCAGGCTCTCTGCTCAGCAGGGAGCCTACTTCTCCCTCTTCCTCTGCCTGCTGCTCCACCTGCTTGTGCTCTCTCTCTGTCAAATAAATAAATAAAATCTTTAAAAAGAAAAAAAAAAATCAGAGGCACCCAGCCATGTCTGCCCCATGTACCTGGGGTGCAATCCCAGAATTCTGGATCTCAATCACCACAGGGCCTTTGCATCTGCTGTTTCTTCTGCTTGGACCATATTTCCCTTGGCTGGCTCAAGTGTCTGCCCCCAGACACCTATTCTGACAAACCTGTAGGTAACATATGTCCCCCAGGTCCCTTCATGCAGTTAGCATCCCACATGGCACTTGCTGTGACTTGCAATCATTCTAGCAATTTGTTTGGTTTTTTGGTCTGCTTCCTCCAAAAGGATGCCAGCAACTTGAGCAGAATCCTGGTCTTAGTCCCAGTGCTAGGACTGAGTCCCTAACTTACCGCTCCTTGACAATGTGGTCAAGTTTGTAGTTGGGCTTGTTGTCCTTCAGACGCTCCACAGTGTTCCACTCACTCTTCCCATAGGCCTTCCGGAGCTTCCGGACAAAAACCTGGGAGAGAAGAGAGATCACTGATGCTGGGGCCAAGGGCTCCTGGAGACCCCTCTTCCACCAAAGAGGGACACACGGGGCAGGAGGACTCTCAGGTCCTCCTGAAGCTGACCACAGCTGTCTGATTGTGCCGTCTGATCCCCTCAGCTGGGATGTATAAAACAGCAAACTCCAAAAAACATCAAAACTGACCCACACGGATGAGTAGAGCCAGGTTGGTGCACCCCTGTGATGGATGACCAGAGATAACCACTCAGATGTGCTGACTCCGCTACATGTTTACATGAAAACACAATGTTTTCAGCCGTTTTCCAACTGAGGCCAAGCGACCTGTCGGCAAGGCGGCTCAGGGCCAGGAAAGTTGGCCTCCATTCTTTTTTTTTTTTTTTTTTAAAGATTTATTTATTTATTTATTTATTTGAGAGGGAATGAGAGAGAGGGAGAGCATGACAGGGGGGAGGGTCAGAGGGAGAAGCAGACTCCCCGCTGAGCAGGGAGCCCGATGCGGGACTCGATCCCAGGACTCCAGGATCATGACCTGAGCCGAAGGCAGTCGCTTAACCAACTGAGCCACCCAGGCGCCCAGCTGGCCTCCATTCTGAGCACCAGTCTGTGTGGGCGTGAAACAAGCCATGGGTCCATGTTTTGGGCTAGGTCACACAGGAAAATGCAGCTGAGGCCAGGCATGGGCTCAGAAGGTCCTCCAAACCAACTCATGTCTTCCCTGTAAGTACTTTTGGTCAGGCCTGCCCTTGGTGCTCTTCAGAGGCTCTAAAGCTACCTCTGCTGAATAGTCAAGATAGCCATTTCCCACAACAGGCCCTCTTCCAATGCAGTGAGTTTAAGTAGTTAAAAGAACCCAGCAGCAAAACAGAACGAGCCACCTACCTCCTGGACTTGAGTAAGAGGGCCAGGAGCAGGTGCTGGCCAGTCTCCTGTGGCCACCAGGTGGCGCCTCACCTCTCCCAGCCCAGGGCTCAGCCTGGCCGGGCTGCTCCACAAAGGCTTCAGTAACAACAGTCTACTTTCAATTATCAGCATTTGGTCTAATGAGGTTTCTGTTTTCCCTGTGGCATTTGAGCAGTTAATGGTTTCCATTTATGGAATGGAAAGCTTGGTCTCCTGGGAGCAATTCCAGAAAGAATTTTAAAAGGAGCAGTTTCTTTGGGCAGAGAATACACCAAAGAGCCCCTGAAATAGTACCATCTTTGCTTCAAGGCAATAAATTTACTTTCCAAAAGAACCAGGGGAAAGGTACAACAGGTAAAGCATTAATCATTTGCCAGGTTCTGTGCACATTTCCACATGTGATCTCAGTTAATCCTGGAGACATTTCTTTGAGGCTTGCTCAGAGAAGTTAAACAATCTGCCCATGGTTAGTTGGTGGGTCACAGAGCAGTGATGGACGCCATCCAGACCCTAGAGCCCCGGCCTTACCTTGTATTCCCGGAACTTGTTGACGATGGGCTCATGGAGGAGGAACTTGATGTCTTTAAGAAGGTAAAAAGTTCGGGCCGCTGTGGAGCCCTTATTAACCTTCTTCTTATGTTTGGGCTCATGGGGATAAATGCCTTTCAGGATGCAAAGCCGCCTGGAAGATAAAGGCCATTCCTTCTATCAGTAAACGTGAACCCTGGCCACACCAGGCCTACAAAACAGCAGTGAACAAGGAAAACAGGGGCCCTGCCCTTGGAGAATTCATGTCCCTGTGCAGGATCTGACAATCACAAGTCCCTGAAAATCACCTAATGTAGATTGTCACACACACCAGAAAAGAAACAATCAGGATGTTGACAGGGGCCAGATGGCAGGTACCCCTTTTAGCAAAGGCAGTCAGGAACGGACTTGCTGAGAAACTGATATTTCAGCAATATAAAAGGTAGAGGGAAAAGCATTCTAGAAGGACAGAGGCTGTAAGGGTGGAAGGTGCTGGGTGACTAAAAGTGGGCCACAAAGCAGGGCCCATAGGCTGTATGAAACTATGGATTTGACTCTACGAGGAGCTGAGAACCCCTAGCTTCAGGATCAGAGGTCTGTTCTGCCAGAAGGGAGGGGATGGGTGACAAAGACCCAGACAGAAAGCAGCAACGCACTGTAGCAGTGAGCTCATTCTGATGACCCAGAGTGGCATGACCCATTCTCCAGCTTCCCCACAGACCCACCCCTGGCAAAGCACAGCTCATTAAAGCAAAACCAGACAAGAAAGAGGAAGGCTTATCAGAATTCTAGACAGAGTTTGTGGCAGCGCAGGTAAGACAGGGATGCGGCTGAATCTTCACCATCACTGAGTGTGACTCACTGCCCGGGCACCCCCCCGTGGCTCCCCTAGTCCACCCTTCTCCAACCTCACCTGAAGTCAGCCAGGCTCAGCTGCAGCTTCTTCCGGGCTTTGTTTCGGGTGATGTAGTTGGTGGCAGAGCCTCGTTCATACTTGGGGAGAAAAAAACCAATTGACCATTAGCAGTGATTGCAGTGATGACATCAATCTCTGGGCATGTCTCATGCCAGAGGCAACAGTCACTGTGGACAAGTAGCCAAGAGGCTTCTGGGACAGGAAATGCTATAGGGAGGGAGTCCACCTGCCTGAACATGCTTTCCTGCACTGTCCTTGCAATAATCGGTGTAAAGGACACACACATCTCCATGATGCTGGGGACCACAAGGTTGCTATGGATCAGGTGCTACACCAAGTACTTGGTAGTAGCTCTAAGTATTAGCCGTTATAATTAGTGATTTCCACACATTATTTCATTTAATCCTCACAACACCATGGCATGGGTGCCATTAAAATTCCCATTTTACTGAGAAGAAACAGGCCAGTGAAATATCCTATCCAGGTCACACAGCTTTTCAAGGGCTGGGATTCAAACATAGGTCTGAGTCCTCAGCCTCAGTGCCTAATCCCCTAAGCCAGTTTTTTCAACTTTTTTATTACAACCAACCCCTACCACCAGAAGCCTTTTTAGACCGTTTCCCCCCTTAACTGTCCCCTCTCACAGCCCCAGGAAATGTTAATACTGCAGGCATACCAAAGATTATTATGTACTGTGGTCCTTTTTTTTTGTTTTAAAGATTTTATTTATTTATTTGACAGAGAGAGAGAGAGAGAGAGAGAGCACAAGTAGGCAGAGAGGCAGGGAGAGGGAAAGGGAGAAGCAGACTCTCCACTGAGCAGGGAGCCCGATGCAGGGCTCAATCCCAGGACCCTGGGACCATGACCTGAGCCGAAGGCAGCCACTTAACCGATTGAGCCACCCAGGCGCCCCAAGATTTTATTTATTTTAGAGAGAAGGGGAGGAGGAGAGAAAGAGCTCTTGAGGTGCAGAGGAAGAGAATCTCCAGCAGACTCCTCGCTGAGTGCAGAACCCTGATGACCCTGAGATCACAACCTGAGCTGGAAGTCAAGAGTCAAAAGCTTAGGGCACTGGGTGGCTCAGTTGGTTAAGCAACTGCCTTCGGCTCAGGTCATGATCCTGGAGTCCCAGGATCAAGTCCCACATCGGGCTCCCTGCTGAGCAGGGAGTCTGCTTCTCCCTCTGACCCTCCCCCCTCTCATGTGCTCTCTCTCAAATAAATAAATTCTTAAAAAAAAAAAAAAAGTCAAAAACTTAATCGACTGAGCCACCAGGCACCCCCATTGAAATATCTAAGACCCCTTCAACTAATTCTTGTTCCCTTGTGAGTGATACCTGAGAATGCATGCTCTAAGCCAAAGCCTCTCCTCTCCACCATTCATTCATTTAACAAAAATAAGAGGACCTCTACAATGTTCCTTGTATTAAGGTAGATGCTATGAGGGCAATGAAGACAGAAGGCCTGGTCTCTACCTAGCCCCAAGGAGCGTACTGTCTGATACAACCATGTGGGTATCTGTAGTGCCAAGATGCTGCCTCATGTTCCCATCTATCAATGATAATGAGTAGCAGTGCATTGTACCAAGAATGTCCTTTCCAAACAAGATCATCCTCTGCATTAAGGCAGCAGGGACCCTGATGGCTAGGTGTAGCTCTAAAGAGATAAGCCTACAGCCCCTCGAAGAGTATGTTTATGACCCCCCACCTTACAATCACCCCCTGTCACAAAATACACGCTTCATTTATTCTTTCCTCAAGAAACTGTCTACTGGGGCTACAAAGATGAGTTTCAGACTGCCTCAGAAAGTTAGGTCTTCATTAAAAGTGTTTTCCATTGCCTTACATCACACACTCGTCTGTTATCATGCTTATCCTTTTAAACATCAAGTAGATAAGTAGTTCTCAACTGGGGTGATTTTACTCCTTGGGTGTGTGTGGGATGGAGGGAAGGGAATTAGGCATTTTGGATTGTTGAGTGCCACTGGCACCTAGTGTGTAAAAAGTCAGGATGCTACTAAATACCCTATGATGCACAGGACAGCCCTCTCCATGACAAAGGGTTATCTGGCTCCAGGTGCCTGGGTAGCTCAGTCAGTTAAGTGTCTGCCTTCAGCTTGGGTCATGATCCCAGGGTTCTGGGGGCTCCTTGCTCAGCAGGAAGCCTGTTTCTCCCTCTCCCTCTGCCTGCCACTCCTCTGCTTGTGCTCTGTGTAAAAAAAAAAAAAAAAAAAAAAAAAAGTTATCTGGCTCGAAATGCTTGTGAAACCCAGCATTAAAAACTATCATGATTTGTTTACATAGCTGCATCTGTGCTGCAAGGGAAGATTTTCCATCTAATATCTTTCCAATTCCAAACACTAGCACTTACTGGTTGTCCAATAGTGTGTTGGGTTAAACACAAACAGGCAACAGGAACTTACAATCTGAAGGAAGCAGGAGGCAACTACATCTTCCTCACCTTCATCCCTTCCCCAATCTTTTCATACCACCAAGGTGATTCTCTATACAGCAACAAGAAATCCCTGAAAAACCAACCACGGTACTTCTCCTTTAGTTGAGGCCTACTGCACTTGGAATAAAATCCAAGCTCCTCCTGGAGGCTCACAGGCCTTGCACATCTGGTCCCTGTCTAACCTCAAACTCACCAAATGCCATTCTTCCCTTAGTTTGCTATACCCCAGCCATCTTGATGTCCTAATTTCTTGCACACAGAAAGTCCTCCCCATCTAACGGTCTTGGCACTGAGCTTCCCCTGCTAGGTTTGCTGGCTAAGCACTCCCATGGCCCAGAACCCATTTGGAATCTTCTGATCTTTCAGATTTCAGCTTAAATGTTGAGTCAGAGAGACCTTCCAACTCAACACTAACTGAAGTAAGTATACTTTTATATTCTCCACCCTTATCTTTCACATCACATTTAACAATATGTGATCGTTTTATTTGGTTGTTTATGTCCTTTCCCCGCTAGAAAGTGAGCTCGGGGAAGGCACGGACCACATTTGATTGTTTATGTTTCCCTCCCCAGTGTCCAGGGCAGGCTCAACAGAGAAGAGATAACAAGTTTTGGAGATGATAAACTTGACGTAATGGTAATGTTTATTACTGTTTCAGAAAACAGTTGTCTTTCGTCCCGGTCTGCATTTGGAGTGAGGCTTTCTTTAGCAACTCCCAACGTTCTTTTACAGCCCTACTCCAGGGCTCTTTCCCGGGCTTCATCGGACGAGTACTGCCATCCTCACCCATCCTCGGACCCCTTCTCATAGATGTCTCTCATCCCGTTGATCCCAGCCGTTTCTGAACGCAAGAGTGGCCACGGCCAGGAAAGGTGCAGTCCCCTGGCTCCCTCGCTCCCACCTCCCTCCCCCCGCCCCAGGGCCACCCCTCCCGGGTTTCTGCCCCATTCACCTTCCTCTTCTCCAGGCCTCCCATTGCTCCACGCTGAAGGGTCTACGTGCGCCGCGCGGACAGACAGCGCCACTTCCTCCCGCACGGGCCCCGCCTAGGGCCCCGAGGCCCCCACGCCGCGGGTCTGCGCGGGCTGCCCGATGCGGTGCCTGAGCGAGCCTAGGGAAATATTTGGCTTTCCTCCTCGAAATTTACAACTCAACTTTCTGAAAAAAATCACTGAGACCACTCCTTAGAGTTCTTTCTTATCTGTGGACCTATTACGGCAGTTTTAATGTTTAAACGAACGCACCTCTTCAGGCGTTTCTATAACCATCGTGATGACGCTCGCTCGACTTTATGAGCCCCGTTGCATGTTGGGATGGAGAGTGGCGGAAGGCTACGCGACAGCGCAGTACCCTCTGGGACACAGAGGAAATCCACACGGAGGTGAGTGAGCGCTAGTGGCGTTGTCACGGTAACGGTTGCTAGGCGCCCTCGGAACTAGGCTCCTCCTGAGGAAAAGCGGCCGCCAGGGGCACTTAGTGAGGCTGGGCTGTTCTCCCCGCAGGCCGCCTATGGCTTTCCCTTTGGTTTATTGGCTCTTAGGGGGATAAAGTGGATCGAAAGCAGACTTTTTTCCTCAGAGAAGTATAGTGACCCGAGAGGCCACTTACATGTTCTTAGCCTTAGCGGTGAATTGAAAAATGACAAAAGGCGAAGCAGAGCTATAGAACTTGTGGTATATTTTAAATGTACATTCAGCGCGTTTGAGCTTTTAGTATATATACATTACCTTCCGTATTGTGTTCCTCAAAGGATAATTACAAGGTTTATACAAATATTCACACCACCTTAGGATGGTGTGTGATGTGGAGAACAAAGGCAAAAGAAATATAGAAAAAAAGTTAAGGGCACCTGGGTGGCTCAGTTGGTTAAGCAACTGCCTTCAGCAGTTGCTGGAGCATCGGGCTCCCTGCTCGGCAGGGAGTCTGCTTCTCCCTCTGACCTTACCCCCTCTCATGTGCTCTCTCTCTCATTCTCTCTCAAATAAATAAATAAAATCTTTTAAAAAATTAAATTTCCTTATAACGTACAGCCCATTGACAAGTACTTGGGACAGACAAGGTGACCTTCCTTCAGGAACTCAGCTGCCTCAATGTTAATACTTGGCTAGAAGCAAAAGGCAACCTTAGCTTGACATTAGCTCAACCGCCAGGATCTGTAAGTCTTCTTTAACACATGAAAATCCCTTTGGAAACTTCTTTTATCTCTACGCACCCCCCACCCCCAAGTTATATGTTTAGCAATTGTCCCCCAAACATATGGCCCACTGATGTACATCTGAAGGGTCTCATGACTAATATTCTACTAGGCAGTAGTAAAAGACCCCTCAAGGTCCTGGAAACCTTGCTTCCAAATTCCTTAGGGACTTAGGCTATCCCTAACCCCCTCCCAGCTTGAAAGTATATAATCAGCAGATTATATATAAAGTATATAATCACAGAAAGTATATAATCACTCCTCACGACCCCAGTGCAGCTCCTTCTGTCCGTGGATCCTGTCCCTGTTCTTTAACAAAATCACCTCTTTTGCAACGTAAAATATCTCAAGAATTCTTTCTTGACCGTTCCCTCCAGACGCCATCTCACATCATTTTGGTGTCCCCAACATGCAGCCTGAGTCTTCTCGTCTGGGCTCTGATCCTCGGTGCAAACTTGGTAAGTACTTTCTCTTCTCTTCTTTTACTTTCATTTCAGGGGCTTTTCAAGGAGTACGGTCTTATTGGAACACTTTCATGTCGATGGCTGAGGCTGCGATCTTCTAGCTCATGGTTGCTCTATGGGAAGGAAAAAACCTGCCTTTTGGCTGGAAGTTAGTACCCTGGCCGGACTGAAAATAAGACCCAGAAACTTGATGTCCTCTCTTCTTTTCTGTCCTTACACAAAGTTGTGTTTTGGGGGGGGGGGGCACGGGAGAGCCACCTAAGTCACTAGGTCAGCTGCCAATCTTAAGACTCCTGTGTGAGGTTTCCTCCTCATTAGTCTAATGTGGTCCCCTCGCCATCTCTGGTCAAGCCACTTCTGGCCGTGAGACCTCCATTCGGAGCTAGCCAAAACCAGTACCCACCCAATTGAATTGAAAAACCCAACCCGGGACATTTCCCAGGGAAGTTAACTGTAAGGACTACATGCGTTAGAATGTCACTTAGATCATAATGGATTTCCACCTTAACTGTTTTCCATCAATGTCCCCTACTAACTACTTAAATTACAAAATTGGGTAATTTCCCCTTGTAAAACTTTTCTAGTGTTTTCCATGGGTTAAAAAGGGCGGGTTCTTCGTGGCAAGGCAAGGCATGGCATGACATCTCAGTGCATACACCGGCACCCATTTGTAGTCTAGAATGCAATGGGGAAGCAGGGGGACACTAGCATCCGCCTACAGGGCAGGGTGGTGATCATAGTGATTTCATTCAAGGGACACCTCGGGTCACTTTTGACACCTGGAACCTCTGACAATATCCTGCGTGGGAAGCCCCCGGGAGTCGGGGTGGGGGAGGTGGATTTTCTTGGCAATGGACCTCAGTTCCCAAGGACTCTCCCTTGGAATGCCTTTTAACCCACTGGAAACAATTCGGATTGCAAAATTTAGGAAAGGACTGATCTTCTGAAACACTGCATGACCTCAGTATAGTTTGTCAGATCTCTTCTGCAGGAAACAGGGCAAACAGACGGAGGTACCCTAGGTCCCTAGGTCCAGGCCTTCATGGCTCAAAATCAGAACCTGGACCGAAGGGCCTCTTGCAGAATGTATCTGGCCACAAATCAGACTGATAAACTCCCACCTGACATATTGGATGATAATTAACTAAATAGGCCCCCTCCTGATCAATCCAGGTTGCTGGAAGAAACACAGGCCATCCCTAATGAAGGGGATGCTGATCCTCTCTTACTGATCCTCCTCCTAATAGATGTGGGGGCTTCTCCCTCATTCATTTCCCAGATTAATGGCTATGATAATTGGAGCCAACTGTGGTTAGTCTACCTTGGGATGGGAACTTTAAGGAATATTCCCCAGCAGCTGCTGAAACTCCTTTTGTTTTGAGGAAGTTCCCCGTCTTCTGACGTGGACTACATATTCCCCTGTGTTGGTGAAAAAAACATGGTGTCTGCTCATCTGTCTGAGCTGACAAGCTTTAGAACTGGGAGTCCTCTCGCCTCTTCTACCAACCCCTCCTGTTTCTGCACCACTTTGGGTGCTGCCTGCATAACTAGTTCCTTTTTTTTTTTTTTAAGATTTTACTTATTTATTCACAAGAGACAGAGAGAGGAGAGGGAGAGGGAGAGGGAGAAGCAGGCTCCCTGCGGGGAAGGGAGCCCGATGTGGGACTCGATCCCAGGACCCTGAGATCATGATCCGAGCTGAAAGCAGACACTTAACCTGACTGAGCCACCCAGGTGCCCCCATAACTAGTTCCTATACCATCCTCAGTGCCTCTGGCACCATTGGCTCCTCCTCCTACCCTCGCGGTCAAGGAGAGAAGAGCACCTCCTTGGACTTAACACCACCCACTTCAAATTTCCCCACTGGTGCCTCAGGTAAAAATTGACAACGGGGAACAAACTGATTGACTTTTAAGTGGACCCAGGTGGGATACAACTCAGTATTTAGACTAATTTAAGTTTGTTAGTTTAATTAAGGTAGGTATGTCTGTAGAGTTATCAGCATTAAATATGAAACTTCTATTCTACCAAGGCTTAGCGAAGGTCAAATAAACTCATGTTATCTCTGTTACAATTTGTCAGCAAAAAATGACTTAAATGGTGGTTAATTCTGTCTCACAGTTTTCATGTGTAATTGTTAAGCTAGCTTTCAAAGTCTGAAACTTTAGTTTTGCTTGGATGATAAATTGGAACTGAATTCATTGGACATCTAAGTCTTTTCCAAATGAGATAAAATACTAAAGCATTGATTACTGAACATAGGTTTGCGCTTTTGCCTTCTTATTGCAGAGAAACTAAGGATATTTGAATCTCTTGGAAACATACTTTGTGTTAACTAGTTCATTCATAAATCTGCCATTGAAGAATTCTAGTATAACAGTTCACAGTTGGTTACTACTTAGTTTCCACTGGAGACTGAGGTTTCTAAGAGTTAAAATTCTGCTAAATGTAATTAAGACTGGTGGAAATAAGAAAAGCAACTCTATGTAGGAAAGTAGGAGATGCGTAAGAAAGGTACAAGGAATGGGAATACATTTTTATTGAAGGAAAGATAAAGTGATTTAGTACTAAAATGAGACTGGCTGTTTGACAACAAAAGGCTTGAGACAGAATCTGAATGCAAAGTAAAGTTGTAGAAGGTTTGTGAAGGGAAATGGAAAGGAATTTTTTATGTGGTCAGGGCAAAGATTGAAATGAATGGATTTTAAAAAGTACACTGGTATAGGGGCGCCCGGGTGGCTCATTTGGTTAAGTGTGTCTGCCTTCCGCTCAGGTCATGATCCCCAGGGTCCTGGGACTGAGCCCTGCATTGGGCTCCCTTCTAGGTGGGGAGTCTGCTTCTCCCTCTGCCTCTGCCCCTGCTCATGCTCTCTCTCTCTTTCAGATAAATAAAATCTTAAAAAAAAAAAAAAGTACACTGGTGTAAGATTGAAATTCTGCTTTGTCTGTTAAAAAGACAAAGTTTTCTTGGACTCCTGGTCTGCTCTTGATAAGAAAATGTAAACAAAGTTTTCTCTTTTCTTTTATCTGCCCAGAAAAACCAGTTTCTGTGTTTTGTCTTTATCAGGTCTTTGAATAGCTGTAATCCTATTTAGGTATATACTTTAAAACTTTCTGAGGTTTTTAAACAAACATCCATCGAAGTCTCTGACTAATTAGGCTTGTTTATTTGGTATGTTATGTTCCAGTATAAGATCATCATTCAATATTCTGATTATTGAAATGTTACATGTCACAGAAATAACTGAATTTCCTTGTCAGCTACATCATAATGAACTCTCGGATCTTTAACCATGTCCATTTTTTAGTCTTTTGTCATTTATATTTACTGCTCTTATTCCCTTACAAAATGTGTTTCATCTTCAAGGAGATTCATTAAAAGGACTTTTAGGACAAATACAGTTATTCGCTATCTTTAAGATCATAAAACTGAAATGGCTAAGAAATTCCAGAACTAAAAAGCTGCATTCAAACTGAAGAAGAATTAGTAACATGGGACTAAATGACTTGAGGAACTTGATTATAGTTTTGTTTGTTTCGTTTTTTCAAACATTTTATTTATTCATTTGAGACACAGAGATACAGAGAGAGAGAAAGAGAGAGCATGAGCAGGGGGAGAGGCAGAAGCAGGCTCCCCGCTAAGCCAGGAGCCCGATGCGGGGCTCGATCCCAGGGCCCTGGGATCAAGACCCGAGCTGAGGGCAGACGCTCAACCATCTGAGCTACCCAGGTGCCCCATGATTATAGTTTTTAACTCGTGTTTGAAACATTGCTGGTTCCCTAATGCTTGCTCTTATAGATTAAGGAAGATACCTTAAGATAGAAGATATCTATGACTTACAGAAATATGTTTATTTGTAAGGGATAAAGTATTCGTTTGCGTATATGAAGGGATATATATGTAAGAGATAAATTGTTCATATATGTAAGGGATAAAATATTCATTTGTGAAGAAATTGAAATATTTAACTTTCTACCTGAACCCTCTGAAATTAAAAAAATCTCAGTATTTTCTTTCCTGGCAATCATAGTTATTTGCATAAGCTCAATAAGAATCTGTTCTTGTGGGCGCCTGGGTGGCTCAGATGGTTAAGCGTCTGCCTTCGGCTCAGGTCATGATCCCAGGGTCCCGGGATCGAGTCCCGCATCGGGCTCCCTGCTCCTTGGGAGCCTGCTTCTCCCTCTGCCTCTCTCTCTCTCTCTGTCTCTCATGAATAAATAAATAAAATCTTTCAAAAAAAAAAAAAAAAGAATCTGTTCTTGTAACAGGACACTAATGGAAACATTGGTTATTTTACCAAGGCTTTGACTGAAACACCATATTTGAGAGAGACATGCATAGACTCAAATATGACCAGATTTAAGGAACTGAGGTTGACATTATGAAACATGGAGCCATAAAGTGCCTTGGAACGATTGGCCTGACACCTTGCTCACAGAGTTCCCAGCAGTCTCACCAGGTGCATAAAGAATGTCACTTCCTGGCAGGTGCAAGAACCTCAGGCTATTTTAGGGACCTCGAGAAGAGGAATTTGTCCAAATCTACAGGTATTGCAGGCATGTCTGATGAGAAGTATTTGGCTTCGCTTCTGGCCCAGAGAGGCTACTAAAAGTTCAGTCTAGATTCCTTCTGAAGAGTTCCAGCAAAGCAAATTTTGAAAAATCTGTATGATCAATCACTATTCTTACTGAGCTTATGTAAATAGTTAGGCCACGTTTGTTAAAACTGGACTTGTTTTTCAAATGAATTAGGTTTGATTTGGCTATCTCTAGAAATAAGGGTAATTATAGAGAAAAATTATTTCAATAACACACCCTTGCAAATGTTAAATTCTAGTTCTAATTGTCTTTGAATGTTGTTTGCCTATGCTAGACAACTTGAAGTAAACTTCAGGGAAATTGCCACAATAGCTCATGTATACACAATCTTCTTGTTATTCTGTGGGGATAATAACAGGACCCCATGGGCATATGATTATTTGAACAGCTGGAAACTGGAATAGATTCCCCAACAATTGTGTAACTCAGCTATCACCTTGACCAATTCTGTGTGGCTGGGATGACAAAATCATTCTTTAAAGGCCAGAGTGTAGGGGCGCCTGGTGGCTCAGTCGTTAAGCATCTGCCTTCGGCTCAGGTTATTTCAGGGTCCTGGGAACGAGCCCGGCATTGAGCCCCGCATCGGGCTCCCTGCTCCGCGGGAAGCCTGCTTCTCCCTCTCCCACTCCCCCTGCTTGTGTTCCCTCTCTCGCTGTGTCTCTCTCTGTCAAATAAATAAAATCTTTAAAAAAAGAGACACAGCAAAGAGACACAGCGAGAGAGGGAACACAAGCAGGGGGAGTGGGAGAGGGAGAAGCAGGCTTCCCGCGGAGCAGGGAGCCCGATGCGGGGCTCGATCCCAGGACCCTGGGATCATGACCTGAGCCGAAGGCAGACGCTTAACGACTGAGTCACCCAAGTGCCCCAATAAATAAAATCTTAAAAAAAAAAGCCGGAGTGTACCCCACTCCGTGGGGTTAACTATGGACTTATAGAAATAATGGATGGCTCTCATATCACAAATCATTATTCTCCAGGCCACCGACTGGTTTGCTACTGACTGGACAAGGAGGCCCAAAACTAGATGGCTGGCTCCCCAGGCCTAAGGGGACCCAATGGCTTGCAGCTCTAACTCGTGGCCATGGCTCCCCCCAAAGTGGATAGGCCGCTGTACTCTGGGTTTTGCCTGGATGCACAGACATATTACTAAAACCATTACCAAGCCAGCCAACCTTGCAAATTTAAAACAATGGTGGACACATTCTGTGTTTAATTGATATGAACACCTAGCATCCTTCTTTAGGACTGAAGGATGTCATCTGGCACATAGAAGCTCTTAATAAGTACACGGTCAAAGCCCTAAATGACACTCAAGATAGCATTTCCCTATTAAATACTGAAGTAACACAAATGCATAAAGCAGCTTCACAAACTAGGATGGCATCAGATGTTTTAACTGCTGCACAAGGTAGATTTTATGCTGGCATAAAAACAGAATGCTGTGTATACATTCCAGATTAGCACAAAAATTTCTGGGTGTCTAACTGACATGAATGCTCAAACCGGCACTTTAATTTCAATGTATTGTACGATCCTTGTATGTGGACCTCCCCAAATGGAAAAGATCATCCATTGGCTTGAACTTATGGCAGTAAAGGAGTCTTGGCACCATAGAGACGATGTGGGATCGTGGAGCCCAATGGTCAAGAAAGAATTCTTGAGATGTTTTATGGTGTGAAAAAGGTGATTTCGTTAAACAAGGACAGGACGCGTGGGCAGAAAGAGCTGCATTCTAAGTGTGAGGAGTGACTGATTATATATATATAGGGTTTTCTATCCTATGGAGGGGAACATGACCTTAGGGCTCCAGGAAGTTGAGTCTATGGGTTTCTGGAGGTCTGACTATCCTCAAGATGGGCTTTCCTTGTAAATAATTATGATCGTGTCAAACTGATGGAGTTTCATGTCCTTCATGACTGTGATCTTTATCAACTGACCATTGGCTTTTTCCTTCCTTTATTCTTGGGCCGTCATGAGTGCCTGAGAAATAGTATAATATCCCACTTGATGAGGGAGCAAAAGGCAAGCTGAGAGCAAACCACAATCGTTAACAGCCTGCAATCTCTACCCTCCTAAGGTAGGATCTGTGACATTCTTTTTTTTTTTCTTTTAAGATTTTATTTGTTTGGCAGAGAGAGAGACAGAGAGAGAGAGAGCATAAGCAGGGGGAGTGGCAAAGGGAGGAGAAGCAGGCTCCCCACTGAGCAGGGAGCCCAGTGCAGGACGCTGGGATCATGACCTGAGCCGAAGGCAGCTGAAGGCAGCTGCTTAACCGACTGAGCCATGTGTGACATTCATTCCTCAGGCACTCCTGGCTGCCCAAGAGCAAGGGAAAGGGAAAAACAAATTGTTAACTGATAGAGATCACAGTCACACAGGACATGAGTCTCCATCAATTTGCAACTGTATTAAAAATTACAAGAAAAAAGCAATTTCCAGACTATAGACTCAGTTTCCTGGACCTAACATCACCCTGCCCTCCACAAGATAGAAAATCTTACATGATTAGTTTCTTCTCACACTTAGAATACAGCTCTTTCTGCCCATGGGTCCTGTCCCCATGCTATAATAAAAACAACCATTTTGCACAGAAAAACGTCTTGAGAATTCTTTCTTGGCCATTGGCTCCTGAACCCTACTTCAAACCACATCACCACTCCTACCTTGGGGGGGTGGGTATGTGGAATGTCAGTTTGCCATTTGCCCTCAGCTTGCATTTTCTTATCTCATCATTTTCCCCCTGAACAATTTTGACCCTTAATTTTTTTTGAAGGTTTTATTTATTTATTTATTTATTTATTTATTTATTTATTGGAGAGATAGAGAGAGTGCACGAACAGGAGGAGGAGCAGAGGGAGAGGGAGGGGGAAAGAATCTCCAACAGACTCCATGCTGAGTGCAGAGCCCAAAGGGGGGCTCGATCTTACAACCCTGAAATCATGACCTGAGCCAAAACCAAGAGTTGGACACTTAACTGAGCCACCCAGGTGCCCTGACCCTTAAATCTTGAAGGCAGGAGGTCTCATCTTCTGTAGCTTCTTCCTGCTGAATAGGGGCATAGAGATGTCCCGACCTATGGGTTAACGTTGGTCAGTCAGGGAATGTATACGGGAGTTACAAAAGGCAGAGGCAGCTGAGTCCAATTTGGACAGCAAAGAAGTATCTCTGTAGGCGGTAAGGACCATCTGTCAATGTGAAATTATTGTAGTGATGGGAGTCTGGGCACGAAACAGAAAAACACTGAAAAAAAAAGACAGGTTAAAAAAAAAAAGAAAAAGGCAACATGTTAGAATTAAAATGGCTATAAGAATTTGAAGGCCAACAAAGAGACCTTAATAGTTGACCACAGTCCTCCCCTGAACCAGGAACTTAACCAATCATTGAAAGAGGGAAGGATTTGTAGAGCCTTAATTTGAGTATTCATAAATTTTTTTTTAAGATTTTATTTATTTATTTGACGGAGAAAGAGAGAGAAGAAGCAGGGGGAGCAGCAGAGGGAGAGGGAGAAGAAGGCTCTCCGCTGAGCAAGGAGCCTGATCTGAGGCTCAATCCCAGGACCCTGGGATTATGACCTGGGCTGAAGGGAGATGCTTAACGAACTGAGCCACCCAGGCACCCCAGTATTCATAGCTTCTGGTAGTCCTGGAACATTTTTGTGATAATCTGGGGTGTATACACAGCATTCTGTTTTAATAATGGCATGTGCACCTCCTTGTGCTGCTGTTAGGACATCTAAAGCCATTCTGAGAATCATTTAAGTCTTTAATTGTGTAGCAGGTGGTGTTAGCTATCATATACTATTTTATTTAGCAAATAATTGTATAATTAATAAGAGGCACCTTTGGGCGCCTGGGTGGCTCAGTTGGTTAAGCGACTGCCTTCAGCTCAGGTCATGATCCTGGAGTCCCAGGATCGAGCCCCACATCGGGCTCCCTGCTCGGCGGGGAGTCTGCTTCTCCCTCTGACCCTCCCCCCTCTCGTGTTCTCTCTCTCATTCTCTCTCTCTCTCTCTCAAATAAATAAATAAAATCTTTTAAAAAAAAAATAAGAGGCACCTTTATGGAAACAAAAGAAAAATATAAGGTAATGGTGGGAGCAAATTACAAACCCAGTGTCTTGAGTCTCGGGTGCTTAAATCTATCTACAAAGATGGGTTCTTGAAATGTATTTTCTCTTTATAATCACCCTCATTTTTATCAAAGATAGCCAAATCAAACAAGTCCAATTTTAACAAACTTGGCCTAATTATTTACATAAGCTCAGCAAGAGTAGTGATTGATCATACAGATCTTTTAAAATCTGCTTTGCTGGAACTTTTGTAAGGAATCTCAGTTAAAGTTTTAGTAGCCTTTCTGGGCCAGAAGCCAAGCCAAGTGCTTGCCATCAGACATGCCTGCAATACCTGTAGATGCCAGGGAATTCCTCTTCTCAAGATCCCCCAAATATCCTGAGGTTCCTCTGCCTGCCAGGAAGTGACATTCTTTACTCACCTGGTGAGGCTGCTGGGAACTCTGTGAGCAAGGTGTCAGACTAACATTTCCAAGGGGCTCTATTGGTTTTATAAAGTCAACCTTTGTTCCTTAAAGCTGTATGGTTATGGGGCACCTGGGTGGCTCAGTCAGTTAGGGGTCTGACTCTTGGTTTGGGCTCAGGTCATGATCTCAGGGTTGTGAGATCCAGCCCTGATTCAGGCTGTGCCTAAGATTCTTTCCACTCCTCCCACCCTCTCTCTCTTCCTCTAAAAATAATAAAATCTTAACTAAAAAAAGCTGTATGGTTATATCTGAGTCTATGCATGTCTCTCAAATATGACATTCCAGTCAAAGCCTTGGTAAAATAGCCAATGTTTCCAATGGTGTCCTGTTACAAGAACAGATTCTCATTGTACTTAAGCAAACAGTTGTAGTTGCTATGGAAAAAAGAATATTCACTGAGAGTTTCCTGTATTCTGGAGGGTTCAGGTAGAGAGAAAAGGTAAACACTTTAAATTGTTCACAAAGGAATATTTTATATTTCTGTGAGTCATGGTTATCCTGAGAGAAAGTTTCCTTAATCTGCAAGAGCAAACACTAGAGAGCCCCCAATGTTTCAAACAAGAGTCACAAAAACTATAATCATCTTCTTCAGTTCGTTTAGTTCCATGTTACTAATTCTTGTTCAGTTGGAATGCAGCTTTTAAAAGTTAGTTCTGGAGGGCGCCTGGGTGGCTCAGCTGGTTAAGCGACTACCTTTGGCTCAGGTCATGATCCTGGAGTCCCGGGATGGAGTCCCACATCGGGCTCCCTGCTCAGCAGGGAGTCTGCTTCTCCCTCTGACCCTCTTCCCTCTCGTGCTCTCTATCTCTCGTTCTCTCTCTCTCAAATAAATAAATAAAATCTTTAAAAAAAATAAAAAAATAAAAGTTAGTTCTGGAAATTCTTACCCATTTTAGTTTTATGATTTTATTTTTTTTTTAAAAGATTTATTTATTTGAGAGAGCGAGAATGAGAGAGAGAGAGAGTACATGAGAGGGGAGAGGGTCAGAGGGAGAAACAGGCTCCTCGCCAAGCAGGGAGCCCGACGCGGGACTCGATCCCGGGACTCCAGGATCACGACCCGAGCCGAAGGCAGTCGCCCAACCAACTGAGCCACCCAGGCGCCCTAGTTTTATGATTTTAAAGATCTCAAAAACCTGTATTTGTCAGAAGCCCTTTTTATGAATCTCCTTGAAGATGAAACTTGTTTCATAAGAGATTAAGAACAATAACTATAAATGACAAAAGACTCAAAAATGGACATGGTTAAAGATCTGATACAATTCATTATGATGTAGCTGACAAGGAGGTCCAGTTATTTCTGTGATACATAACACTTCAATAATCAGAATATCAAGTGATGGCCTTATACCAAAATGTATTAAAAATTTTAGGAATTGCGTATAATCTCTAGAATAGTTACAGCATTTACACCATAACCTAAGATTTATCATTTGTTTAACAGTGCTTCTGGAGTAACTTACATACCAAATAAAAAGGCCTAATTAGTCAAAAAGACTTCATTTACAATTTAAATCTTGAGGGAGTTTGTTTAAAACCCTCAGAAAGTTTAAAAGCACATGCCTAAATAGTAATTTATTTAACCAAGGTGGCAATAAGAAATTCCCAAGGGCAAATAGGTAGGGTTATATAGTTGTTAGCAAAACTTAGCTCCTTTTTTTTTTTTAAGATTTTATTTATTTATTTGAGAGAGAGAGAATGAGAGATAGAGAGCACGAGAGGGAAGAGGGTCAGAGGGAAAAGCCGACTCCCTGCTGAGCAGGGAGTCTGATGTGGGACTCGATCCCGGACTCCAGGATCATGACCTGAGCCGAAGGCAGTCGCTTAACCAACTGAGCCACCCAGGCGCCCCAAAACTTAGCTCCTTTAATATTGAGAAGTTTTAACTATCTTAAGTAATCAAAGACCTGATAAAAACCAAACATAGAAACTTTGGTTTTCTGAGCAGACAAAAGAGAAAAAAAACTTTGTTTACATTTTCTTATCAAGAGCGGATCAACCATCCAAGAAAACTGTCTTTTTAACAGAAAGAAAAGCAGGGTTGTAATCTTATACCAGTGTACTTTAAAAATCCATTCATTTCAAACTTAGTCCTGACCACTTACAAAATTCCTTTCCAGTGATGTCCCTTTGTAAACCTTTACAACTTATTCATTCAGATTTCGATTGAAGCCTTTTTTTCTCCAACAGTCTTAATTACATTTAGCAGAAGAATTTTAACTTAAAAACCATAGTCTCCAGTGAAAACTAAATAGTAACCAATTGTGAACTGTTACACCAGAATTCTTTGAGATGTGAAATTCATAAAATTTATCTCAGATCTTTTAGATCTGAAATTTATGAATACATATTACAATTTTAAAAACATTTTTCCATACTACAATCTTGTAATAAAGCACGAAGCGTGTTTACCGACAGACCCAAGTATCTTTAGTTTCTTTACAGTAAGAAGTCAAAAGCAGATGAACCTTATGTTCAGTTATCAATGCTTCAGTACCTTATTTATTTGGAAAAGACTTACTGTCCAATTGTTTGGAGTAGTGGTGTTTGGAGCCGACAGCCAAGAAAGAATTCTAGAGATGTCTTTGGTACAAAAAGGTGGTTTTATTAAAGCATGAGGACAGTGGACCTGGGTGGCTCAGTCGTTAAGCGTCTGCCTTCAGCTCAGGTCATGATGCCAGGGTCCTGGGATCGAGCCCCGCATCGGGCTCTCTGCTCCGCCGGAAGCCTGCTTCTCCCTCTCCCACTCCCCCTGCTTGTGTTCCCTCTCTCGCTGTGTCTCTCTCTGTCAAATAAATAAATAAAATCTTTAAAAAAAAAAAAAAAGGCATGAGGACAGGACCCCTGGGCAGAAAGAGCTGCTGCCCCAGGATTGTGAGGAGCAACTGATGATATACTATAGAGTTGGCAGAGTTAAAGACAAGGGAAGTTTACAAAAGGCCTTTCATATCCTAAAGAAGACTCACTGGATACTGGAGGCCTGTCTATGGTCAAGCTAAGGTTGTTTTCCCTCTAGCAAAGCATTAACATTAAGATAGTTGGGAGTTTCCTGCAGAAATATTATACTCTGACTGCCTCAAGTATTTGTCAATGGGCTGCAGGTTATAAGGAAATTTAATTTTATCTACATTTCCTTCTGCCTTTGTTCCCCACATCGCAATGAATTCAATCCAATTTATCATCCAAACAAAACCTTAGTTTCAGGTTCCAAAGACTTTGAAAGCTATTTTAACAATTACTCATGGGAACTTTGAGACAGACAAAATTAATCATTATTTTAAGTCATCTTTTTGCTGACAAATTGCAACAGAGATTGATGTGGTTTTGGAATACAGGTGAGGTTAGGTGGGGTGAGGTCCAGAGCCAACGACCAAGAAAGAATTCTTGAGACGTCTTTGGTCCAAAGAGTGATTTTATTAAAGCATGGCGACAGGACCCGTGGGCAGAAAACTGCTGAACGGGGTTGTGAGGGGCGCGGATTATGTACTTGGGAGTTGGGGGAGGTAAGGAAAAGGGAGGTTTCAAAAAAGGATTTTCCTCTTTTTTTTTTTTAAGATTTTATTTATTTATTTGTCAGAGAGAGAGAGAGAGACAGAAAGAGCACAAGCAGGGGGAGTGGCAGGCAGAGGGAGAAGCAGGCTCCCCGCTGAGCAGGGAGCCCGATGCGGGGCTCGATCCGAGGACCCTGGGATCATGACCTGAACCGAAGGCAGACGCTTAACCGACTGAGCCACCCAGGCGTCCCAGGATTTTCCTGTCTTTAAAGAAGGCTCACATTGGGGCGCCTGGGTGGCTCAGTCGTTAAGCGTCTGCCTTCGGCTCAGGTCATGATCCCAGGGTTCTGGGATCGAGCCCCGCATTGAGCCCCGCATTGGGCTCCCTGCCCAGCAGGAAGCCTGCTTCTCCCTCTCTCACTCCCCCTGCCTGTGTTCCCTCTCTCTCTGTCAAATGAATAAATAAAATCTTTTAAAAAAAGAAGACCCACAGGATATCGGAGGCCTTGCCATTGTCAAGTTAAGGTTGTTTTTCCCTTTAGAAAGGCATTAACATGAAGACAGTTGGGATCTTCCTGGAAGAACATCACACATATCCCACCTAGGAGGTTGGAGGGAGGTTGTAAGGTGTCAGCTTAGCTAGCCTTCTGCTCCCTCATCAAGATCATGAGCTTATGACCTTAGTAAACCTAGGTAGAATAAAAGTTTCATATTTAATTTTGATAACTCTAAAGACATGTCTATCGCGCCTGGGTGGCTCAGTCGGTTAAGCGGTCATGATCCTGGGGTCCTGGGGTCCTGGGATCGAGCCCCATGTCCAGCTCCCTGCTCAGCGGAGAGCCTGCTTCTCCCTCTCCCTCTGCCTACTTGTGCTCTCTATCTCTCTGTCAAATAAATAAATAAAATCTTAAAAAAAAAAGACATGTCTATCTTAAACCCAACAAACTTAAATTAGTTTAAATACTGAGTATCTTCCACCTGAGTCCACTTAAAAGTTAATTTGTTACCCATTGTCAATTTTTACCTGGGACACTGGTGGGAAGACTGAAGCGGGTGATGTGCGCCGAAGGGGTGCTCGTTGCTCCTTGACAGCGAGGGAAGGAGGAGCTAGTTATATAGGCTGCACTCAAGGTGGTGCAGAAACAGGAGGAGGGGGAGGAGAAGGCAGAAGAGGTGAGGTATCACCAGCCAAGGCTGGAGGAAAAAGACTCCCAGTTCTACAGCTCATCTGCTTGAACAGATGAATAGACAGATTTTCTTTCCACTAAAGTAGAAACAGGCAGTCCATGTTGGGCCAGAGAAGACAGAGAACTTCCCCAAAACAAAGGGAGTTTGGCAGCTGTTTGGGAATATTCCTTAACTTAAAGTCCCCTTCTTGGGATAGACTAACCAGAGACCATTGGTTCCAGTTATCATGGCCATTAACCCAGGAAATGAATGAGGGAAGAGCTCCCGCATACCACAAGAGTAACCTGGGTCTATTAGAGGGAACAGTGAGAGAGTCAGCATCCCCTTGGTTAGTGTTTCCTCCAGCAACCTGGGTTTATTTGGAGAAGGCCTATTTAGACAGTTATCATCCCATATATCAGGAGGGGGTTTACTAGCCTGGTTAGTGGCCAGACACATTCGGCTAAACACGTTCTGCAGGAGGCCCTTGGGTTGGGGTCCTGATTTACAGACATTAAGGCCTAGACCTAGGGTGCCTCTGTCCATTTGCCCTGTTTCCTGCAGAAGAGATCTCACTGATACATCGTATTGAAGTTTAATGTCCCATTAATGGGCCATTTTCCTCGTCTCCTAAGGAGTACTGAGGCCATGCAGTGTTGCAGAAGGCCGGTGCTTTTTTTTTTTTTTTTTTTTTTTAATCGTGCAATCTGAATTGTTTCCAGTGGTTAAGAGGCATCCCAAGGGAGAGTCCTTGGAAACTGAAGATCCTATACTCCTAGAAAAGTAGAGAAGGTCCATTACCACAGAACTCCTCCCCCCTCCCCACCCGCCGGAGTAGGCATCCCCCACAGGATATGTCCGAGGTTCCTGGTGTCAAAGCAACCGGAGGAGTCCCTCAAATGAAATTGATATGATCACCACCCTGCTCTGTAGGAGGGATGCTAGGGTACCCCCTGCTTCCATATTGCATTCCAGACTACAAATGGGTACCAGTGAATGAGACAAAACACTGTACCGGGCTGTGAAAAGCCTGCCATTTTTAACCATGAAAAACACTAGAAAAGTTTTACAAGGGGAAATTACCCAATTTTGTAATTTAAGTAGTTAGTAGAGGACACTGATAGGAAACAGTTCAATCGGGTACTGATTTCGGCCAGCTCCCAGTGGAGGTCCTGTGGCCAGAAGCGGCTAGACCAGGGATGTGAAGGGGATCACGTTAGATCAATCAGGGGGAACCTCACAATGGAGTCTTTTTTTTTTTTTAAGATTTTATTTATTTATTTGACAGAGAGAGACAGCGAGAGAAGGAACACAAGCAGGGGGAGTGGGAGAGGGAGAAGCAGGCTTCCCGCGGAGCAGGGAGCCCGATGCGGGGCTCGATCCCAGGACCCTGGGATCATGACCTGAGCCGAAGGCAGACACTTAACGACTGAGCCACCCAGGCGCCCCCTCACAATGGAGTCTTTAAGATTGGCAGCCATCCTGGTGCCTTAGGTGGCAGTCCTGTGCCTAAGGCAGACAACTTTGTATAAGGACAGGAATAAAGAGAGGGCATCAAGTTTCTGGGTCTTACTACCATTCCGGCCAGAGTAGTAACTTCCAGCCAAAAGGCAGGCTTTCTCCTCCCCGTAGAGTAGCCATGGGCTAGAAGGATTGCAGCCTGAGCCATCTTCATGAAAGTGTTCCAATAAGACCATACTCCTTGAAAAGCCCCTGAAATGAAAGTAAAGGAGAGACAAGAAAGTACTCACCCAGTTTGCACCAAGGGTGGGAGTCCAGCCACGGAGAAGACTCAGGCTGCACTTTGGGACACCAAAATGATGTGAGATGTTGGGGTCTGGAAGCGAATGGTTAAGATTCTTGAGACATCTTCGGTGCAGAAAAGGTAGTTTTATTAAGGCACAGACACAGAACCTCTGGGCAGAAAGAGCTGCATTGGGGTTGTGAGGAGCAATTGGGAGGGGCAGAGAGAAAGGAAGTTTCCAAAAGGATTTTCATACGTTAAAGATGTACAGGATCCTGGAGATCTGGCTATTGTCAAGCTAAGGTTGCTTTTTGCCTCTAGGCCATAGAATGTCACAGCACAAAGAGTGAATCTTAATGTGTGCAAATTAACAACCACAAGAAAAGAATCACTTAGGAGGTCCGTGGAATCCCAGGATGGAATGCCCAATGTGACAAACCAATCTTAATTTACAAATGTATGAAACAACCTTGCTGAAGAGAATGGGAGAAAAAAGTGAGGAGACAGGTAACATGTCAAAAATCAATTGATCCTATATGCGAGGGTTTTGTTTTTGTTTTTGTTTTTTTGGTCTCTCAGTTCTGTCCCATTGGTCTGTATGTATATCCTTATGCCAAACTGATGAAGAAGCAGAAGGCAAGCTGAGGACAAAACACAACCCGACACACAAACACACACACACACACACACACACACACACACACACACACACACACACACACACAC
>NW_027397134.1:4848672-4852640 GCF_003265705.2 Callorhinus ursinus
CACACACACACACACACACACACACACACACACACACACACACACACCTGGGTGGGATCTGTATGACATTTCTCAGGCACTCCTGGTTGCCCTAAAGCTAAGGGAATGAAAAACAAATGGTTAACTTACAGAGATCACAGTCCTGCAAGACAGGAGTCTCCCTCAGTTTACAAACGTCTTAGTGATTTACAAGGAAAAAGCATTTTTATCAATAACCTAACTTCCGGAAGGAAACTCCCAACTATCTCAATGTTAATGCTTTACTAGAGGGAAAAACAACCTTAACTTGACAATGGAAAGGCCTCCAGTATCTTGTCGGTCCTCTTTAGCATATGAAAGTTCTTTTGAAAACCTCCCTTTTTCTATACCTCCCCAATTCCTGAGTATATAATCAGTCACCGCTCATAAACCAGGTACAGCAGCCCTTTCTGCCCCATGGGCCCTGTCCCTGTGCTTTAATAAAATCAGCTTTTTTTTTTAAGATTTTATTTATTTGATGCAGAGAGAGACTGTGAGAGGGAACACAAGCAAGGGGAGTGGGAGAGGGAGAAACAGGCCTCCTGCTGAGCAGGGAGCCTGATATGGGCCTCGATCTCTGGACCCTGGGATCATGAGCCAAAGGCAGACGCTTAACGACTGAACCACCCCTAAAATCAGCTTTTTGCACCAAAGACATCTCAAGAATTCTTTCTTGGTCATTGGCTCCAGACCTCACCTACATCCCAAAAACTACATCAAAACTAATTTTTAAAAAAAATTCTCTATGCTATACTTTTCATCTCCATAACTTTTTTATTATATAACTAGAAGTTTGTATCTCTTAATCCCCTTTACCTATTTTGCCCACCCCCCCACCTCCCCCCTGACAACCACTAGTCTGTTCTCTGTATTTAAGAATCTGTTTTGCAGGGATGGCTGGGAGGCTCAGTCAGTTAAGCACCTGCTTTTGGCTCCCAGGGTCCTGGGATCGAGTCCTGCATTGGGCTTCTTGCTCAGCGTAGAACCTACTTCTCCTTCTGCCTGCCGCTCCCCCTGCTTGTGCGCACTCTCTCTCTGACAAATAAATAAATAAAATCTTAAAAAAAAAATCTGTTTTGTTTTGTTCCTTTGTTTTAGATACTACATATGAGTGAAATCATATGGTATTTGTCTTTCTCTGACTTACTTCACTTAGTATAATACACTCTAGGTACATACATGTTGTTGCAAATGGCAAGATTTCATTCTTTTTTATGGCTGAGTAATATTCCATTGTACATATACACCACATTTCTTTATCCATTCATCTATCCATGGACACTGGGGTTGGTTCCATATCTTGGCTATTGTAAATAACGCTGCAATGAATATAGGGGCATATGTATCTTTTCCAATTAGTGGTTTTTGTTTCTTTGGGTAAATACCTGGTCATAGAATTATTAGATTATGTGGTATTTCTATTTTTTTAAGATTTTATTTATTTGACAGAGAGCACAAGCAGGGGGAGCAGCAGAGGCAGAGGAGGCTGAGCAGGGAGCCCGATGCGGGGCTCGATCCCAGGACCCCAGGATCACGAAGGCAGACGCTCAACCGACCGAGCCACTCAGGTGCCTTCTATTTTTAATTTTTTGAGGAACCTCCATACTGTTTCCCACATGGGAAGTATAATCAAGGCTTTATGGAACTAGAGGGCCTAAGTAAACAACATGAACTGGTAGCCTAAGGCCTCTCTGTTGCATACAACAGTTGCTCCAGAATCCCTCCCCACTTTGCGCCCAAGGCTGTATGGAGGTCCTGAATGACTAGCTGAAGGAGGAGGAAAAGACTCAAGTTTGATTTATGGATGGGTAGGCTTAGTATACAGGTACAAGGCAAAAATAGACCAAATCTACATTATAGCTACTTTCAGGGTTGGTCTTGAAAGACAGTGGAGGTGGAAACTCTTTCCAATGGGTGGGGCTGTAACTAGTCATCAGCTAGTAATGGCAAGTAAAGTGGCCGAAGGTAAGAATACATATAGATTCCTGGGCGGTAGTCAATGGTTTGAGTGTCTGGTCAAGGGTCTGGAAAGGAAAGGATTAGAATGTAGAGATGAGGCTTTGGGGTAGAGGTATGTTGATAGACACAAGGATGAAAGTAATAGAGAAAACACTGATTCCCCAATACGCCACTGTTCCTTGAGGAGGCCAACTGGCCACTCAATGGCAGTTCAGCTACAAGGCACATTTTCTGTTCTGGGAAGGTCACTGGTTTGTCCTCATAGGGATAGATATCTAATCCGGGTAGGGGTTTGCCTTTTCTGCCTGGAGAGTCTCAGCCAACACCACTATCCAGCAGCCTGTGAAATGCCTGATACAGGCATGGGATCCTACATGTCATTGCATTCAACCAGAGGACCCATTTCTCATGTAAGGATTTGTAGGAGTAGGCCCATGGCCATGGGACCCAGTGTTGTAACACCTATTGCACCATCCAGAGGCAGCCAGCCTCACAGAATTACTGGCCTTCTAAAGGCACCAGGTTGAAGGAAATACTCTGCAACAATGTATGGGAAGCCATCCCACTTCCACCCAGTGATCCATTGGGGGGATATTGTGCTTCCCATCCCTGTAACTCTGGGCTCTGCAGGGTTGGATTCAGACCTGCACCACAGGAGGCCCTTGGCCTCCTCTGCTTCCCTCCCTTTTTATACTCACAGAATTCTCCCCAATCCTGTGCACCCCTAATGTCATCTTGGCATCTACTCTTGGAGAACGTGGACTAACATAGCAAGTCATAGATTCATAGCTTGATGATGATTTACAAAGCAAGCATACTCAGAACCAGCACCCAGATAAGGAAACAGAACATGACCAACACCCCCGAGGCCCTCCCAACTGTGCTCCCTTTCAGTTTATATTCCTCAATGAGAATCACTAATTTCACTTCCCAAATCACACAATAGTTTTGCCTGTTTTTGAACTTTGTGTCAATGAATTTCATAGCATCTTCTGTTAAGAACTGTGAAGAGTCCAAGGTCTTAACCCACTCGCACAGATATATAATTTTTAAATATAAACACTGCAGAAACATGAGGTTTCTGGGTCAGAGGAAAGAATATTTGCTTGATACCCACAACCAGATTAACAACCAGAGTAGCATTGCACCTAGTTCCTTGTACCTAGACCCACAGACAATTCAGTGAGAGCTGATGGAAGCTTTCTGTGTGAGTAGTGGGTTATATATCATAAATGAGGGATGGAGAACAATGAATTTTCTCCATTTCTATAAGTAGGAGCAAAGCAGCTGCCTTCTCCTTCCCTCCTGAAAGGAAAAAGAAAAAACTCTGCTTATTAGAATTGAATGGAAAGGATCCCAGGTACTTACCCTAATCTGATGGAATGTAAATACATCCCTGCAAGAACTGGATAAGCCCCAGTATCTGGCTTTTATAATGTAGAGATGTTTGGGATGTCTCGGCTTTATCCCTTTTGAAATATATGGGGAGATAGCAGTCTGGTTTTCCTGGAACCTTGGGAGCTTAAACAGGGGCCTAGTTGGACTGTACCCATTTGGCCCTCGCAGGGAAATAAGAGTTTTATTTTGCGGGGCGCCTGGATGGCTCAGTCGTTAAGCGTCTGCCTTTGGCTCAGGTCATGATCCCAGGGTCCTGGGGTCGAGCCCCGCATCAGGCTCCCTGCTCCCCGGGAAGCCTGCTTCTCCCTTTCCCACTCCCCCTGCTTGTGTTCCCTCTCTTGCTGTGTCTCTCTCTGTTAAATAAATAAGATCTTTAAAAAAAAAAGTTTTATTTTGCTTTTGGTTAAGACAATTAACTAGACAAATGGCTACAGATTGGAGTGTCATGGTGTCTGAAAAGTTAAATGTTTTTAGGGGAAGTGAAAGCAAGCATTGCCTATCTTTGTATCATATACATTTCCAAATCTCAGGGGACTAGGGTTTTCTTTTCTTTCTTTCTTTCTTTCTTTCTTTCTTTCTTTCTTTCTTTCTTT